>NC_063444.1:237500-387500 GCF_020379485.1 Brassica napus | reverse complement strand
TGTTCCTAGCTTCATAATGTTGATAAGAGTCAACACACTCTCTCTCTCTGTGAATAACACTTGCGAGTGCATCAATTGCATACGTTTCCCAACCTTTTCTTTACCTTGTTAGGATGTTTTTAGTTTACTCCTAAATTTAAAACGAACCACTAAACTAGTAGATAACTTTTGGAGCGATCAGAGAAGACACCAATGGCTAACAGAACTGAAATGTTGACTTTTTTTTTTTTTTTTAAACATTCTTACGTGATTGAACATAAAACTCAATTGCACAAAGTAATACACAAAGATTAGTAGTTCTCTTGCTGATTGCAATTGAATAATTTATTTGCCAAAAGTCCCAAAAAACTATGAGAGCTTATAAGATTCAGATTCACGATCAAGCTCGTCTCTTATTAAGACAGAAACTTCACGAAAAGAAACAGAAACAAAATCCATATTCCGACAGCTAAAAGAGAAACACAAACCCCAAGGTAATAAAACCTTAACTGAGGACTAACGAAAAAAACCCTTACTTGCCACCAAATCTCATGCTGCTCCATGGAAACTTCGCCCCCGCCGCAGCAGAAGCAACACCTTTCGCCGGCGAAGCAGACCTTTCACCGCCGCCGCGACGACCTTTACCATTACCATAACCACCGACTTCCCTCCTCTCCTTCTGATCAAGCCAGTGACTCTTCTTATCATCTTCCTCCTCCACAAAGCTAGATCCTTTCACTTTACTCTTCCTATCTTCCTCAATAAACTTCACCGGGAACAGATCTCTAGAAATCGACAAAGGGTTTTTGAGCGTGACGTAAGCCTTCTTGTAGTCCGCCTTCGCTATCAGCAACCCGCCGCGCTTCTTCTTCTTCCCGTCCATGTTTAAAGTGTTCACCTTCTCGACCTCGAACCCGTATAGAGACTCGAGGACTCGCTTGATCTCGATCTTGGTCGCGGATGGGATCGTTCTCAGCGCGAACTCGTGGATGTTCGTCAGTTTCGTGGGCATCAGAAGCTTGATCGGGAGATTCGCGAAATGAACCACTCGTCTTCCCAATCGACTCCCCATTTTGAGAATCGGAGTTTCTTCCTTCTCAGAGAGTGTTAAAATGAAGAGAGAGGGTTTTCGCTGCCTCTCTAAAATCCTCTTTACATATAAATTAATGGGCCGATTAAGGTTAATGGGCCGAATGAATTCTTAATGGGTAAACAAACTTTCAGAATTTTGATGTTAAGCAAGTGGAGGAGGTAGAGTTGTAACCTCCTTTTTTTAAATTCAACTTTTGAAGTGTATGATGAGATGCTGCTAGCTCTCAGCAATATAGTATGTGCAGGTGGTCATGAATAATGATCATGCTGAATATTTTGAAATGATTTTTCTTATAAAGGGAGGTCCTCTTTTGTGTTGTAAACGGTGTAGTAATGTTAATGTTGTATTCTTATCTTGTAGTAATTAGCTACAATCACAGCTCGGCTACTTAACTTCTATAACACGAAGTCTATTGTTTTGGATGAATGATTTTTTTACTACAATATCAAGAACTGAAAGATGTGTTGTCTCTCCTTTTCAAAAAAATATTCAAAATTGAGTTTTATGTTTGATAATTTCAGTATCATTACAACAATCAAAAGATTTCAGAGTTACGAATGAGTGTGTATTTGGGATGTCATTAAACCACTTATAAGATAAAGAAAACAACAATTACAAAAGAAAACTGCACTTGTTACTTCCATTTAATAATATTCGCCAGGAGGATCATGACCACCTGCAAATAGTCTCGGTTTTCCTGCTGAGAGATAGAACCTCATCATACTTTGAGCCATACACAAATCCCCATAACTGCAAATATCAATGGTGGTTCAGTAAAAAGGCTGAAACAAAAAGAAAGAAAACTGAAATTTAAAGCAGGGTTAAAGTAAACTTACCTCCACTTCCTTAACATCAAAGTCCTGAGAGTTTGCAAGACAAGAGTTCCCGTATGTCTCTGAGCAAGCACTTGATCCGTGTAGCCTATTATTACAACACAATGAATTGAAAGGAGCATTGGTTTTTGTTCTTTGTTGCAATATGATTTTTTTTTTTTTTGATATAATTGCAATATGATTTCAAAGAGTTTTGATGGGAAAAAAAATCTTACAGCTCACTGTCTAGATAGAGAGCAAACCGTCCACCACCGCCGAGAGCTAGGAGGTCCTTTGAGCATAACGTGTAAAACCGATTTGCACCTGCTCAAAGTGCAAAAACCATTATTTAAAAAGTGTATAAGAAAGAAAAAAAAAAAGACTCCAACAAGCTCTGTGTTGCTAGGTAATAACAATACCTGTGGAATGGTATACTGTGGGTTGTCCAGACTTATCAGTGAAAACAAATGTATTGTTGGTTCCCTGACACAAAAAAAAAGAATGTCAATTACTACTAAATTTAAAAGAAAGAAAGAAAGTTCTGATAAAGATTTTGGATCTATGGAACCAAACCTGATACTTATAATCAGTTGGAATCAAAGGTGCCTCGACAAGACCACCAAATACCGAACCCTTTTGTCTCCGACAACCTAAAACAACGTTGGTTTGCCATAGATCTCTCCATAAAAAAGGTATGGAACCAAACATTTTTGAGTTTTAGTTTACCAGTAAACTGAGACCAGGCCAGAGTTGGCTTTTCCTGTATAGCGTTGACAGTGATATACCGTGCCTCCATGTACTGATAATAAAAACAAATGATCACACACACATCACAGCGATAGAACTAGAAAATCAAACTATGGATGTGTGTGTTCTCTCACCTGTAGAGCAATACCCATTTCCTGCCTTGAACAAGAGCAGGAAGTGAAGTATAAAGGGAACGTCTCGACTGCTCTTTTAACAGTAAAGAGGGATCTGAAATTTCAGGTAGAGTAATTGCTTGTACTACTATTGTTGGTTCCTCTTTATTCTGCATGGGCTTCTTCTCCAGGCCAGCATCATATTCATTTTCTTCATCATCATCATCATTATCAGGATTCACAACAGAAGTTCCTTTTCGCTCCTTGGGAAACTTAACAGCGTGAAAAAAGTTCTTCAAATGGTGTTTATACCAAGACAAGAAGAAGCTCTCCTTCTCCTTAGGCTTCTCTTCAGTGACACAATCTAGTTGATTTCTCTTTGACTCATCCTAGTTTTTAAAGTAAATTGACAAAAAAAAAGAGTAATAAGGAAAAATAGAAAGGAGCTCACACAAAACTAGAAACACTCCCAATGTTCTCAAAGAAACTAAGCAATTATTTCACAATCAAAGCCAAAGAAACCCATTGACAATAATCGAGCCTCAAGAAGGAAGATGGACCAAGAACCTGGACTGAGTCAACACAACAATAAGACAAAAAGAAAGAGAAAAAAGAGATGAAAACTTTGGGAGCCTGAAGAGGAGGAGGAGGAGCAGATCTTTGGACGGAGTGCACTGCTTTGCTTCTCATATATATGTGTTTACTCATGATCTGATGAGCCTCCTTTTAAAACTTTAATTCTATTTTTAAGGAGTGGGAACAAGATTTAAAACTTTCAGATTCTTTCCAAAGGAAGGATCCTCCCCCACTGTTGACAAAAAATGTACACCACTAAAATGAGTCACTTCTCTTTCTTAAAAAGAAGAAGAAGATCACCACTCTTGTCTCATTATTTTTCTATTCTTGAATATCTTATCCAAAATTCAATATTCCCTCTCAAAATGTTTTTCTGAGACAAGCTTTAACTAAATAAGAAAAAATTATTCGGTAGACTTTGTTGGGGTGAGGTTAGAGTGAAGGTGACGAACACAAGTAGACCTCACGCTTCATGCTGTTCTGTTTTTTATATCATAGTATTTGACTTTTAACATTTCTGTTATATCATCGTTTTAGACTTATAAATTCTAGTTATCCGAATTATCAAAAGACTTCATGGCCCAATGGATAAGGCGCTGGTCTACGAAACCAGAGATTCTGGGTTCGATCCCCAGTGAAGTCGATTCTTATTTTTTTTTTTTTCATTTTTTGGTATCGACTATTAAGTAACCATACTCATTTTTTCCTATTAAGGAAAGCAAAAGAAGCAGACACAAGCGTCTATTAAAGATCAGGTTATATAGAGAATAAGTTAACAAACTCCAACCAGAGACAACACCAAACGGTTTAAAGTCGAAGACAACAAATCCATACAAAGATTAAGCTCAAAGCGTTTTCGACCATATCTAAGAAAACTAGATTCTAAAGAGAACATTAAACGTTGAGAAGCTTTGATTTTATTACCAAACTGCCACAGAGTTTTTTAGACCAATGAGATGCTGCTCTCACCGCCTGGTGGCTTCCTCACACCTCCAAAGTAGTCTCGGGACTCTGACTTCCCGTCTGCAAATATATTGTTCCCGCTCATCTCCCTGAGCTTAGCTGAGCTCAGCTGCTTGTCTCCAGTCCCAGGAGACTCATCTCCTTTGAAGATACCATTCCCCGTGAGCTCCTGAAACTTCTGGTCATGTATCTTCTTCGACGTCTTCACTTCAGGCTCTTCACTAAACAGTATGTTGCTCTGTCCTCCCGCAGGCTGTTCAAACAAAATCTCATGATTCCTAAACCAGTTTGAAGCAATGCCGAGAATGATAAGATACTTACATTGGAAACTTTAACAGAAGTGCGAAGGTTCCTTGGAGCAGGCTCTCCCATGTCTCTGTTACCTCGTCTAGCTTCTTGCTGAGCAGCGGCCAAGGACCGAGGAGGCTGGATCTCAGTTGGAGGTCCGAAGATGTTGTGACCGCTTATCTCCTCGATCTTAGCGCTCGATATCTGCTTCTTGCTCTTTAGGTCCGCCTCGGTTAGCAAGTTTCCGCTCAGCTCTCTCTGCTTTGCAACCTCGGTTAAAGTGGTTGGTTTCTTGGGGGAGACATTACCGTCGGCGCTGAAAGATATCTGACTCACTCCGTTCAGAGTTTGCTGCAAAAAAAAAAAAAACTCACAGTTACATTACATGAAACAAATCTTTTCCTTTCTTTCATAAATCTGTTGAGAAAGATAATGATAAAAAGTGAAGTGTTACTTGATAGTAACGAAGTCCGGTAGTAGAATCGGATTCAGAGACGCCTTTGGGCTCATTAGTAAAGATGCCACTGCCAGTCATCTCTTTTAACTTGTAACCTGAGCAGTTCTTCCTATAAGAAATAAAAAGTATGAAACCATCAAAAACAAAATAGGTAAGAAATGAAGCAACTAGGTGTGGAAAGATTTTTTACTTTCTAAATTTAAACACATTCAAAGATCTACTTCATTAGAAAATGGGATAAAACAATGTCACTATTACAGAACAGTGGTGGTTTGACATGTAATGGTGGGGCTTGCTTGATGAACTGACTTCATACAAAGAAACCATTTTTTTTTAAGAAAAGACAAATCACTTTCAGGACTTGAGAAGCAAGATCAAGCTTTTAAAAGCTCTGTTTTTCATTCCCTAAACACAAGTATTAAAATCAGGGGTTCAAAACAAACAAATCCAGGTAGTAGATCTGCATTAGAGAAGAGATTAAGTGGATGTTTTACAGCTTATTGAGGGACTGAGCCTCCTCTTCTGTGATCTGACCGCCGCCAAGAACCTTGCTGATTCCATCTGACGGCTGAAAATGAATAAAGAACAATAATAAACTCTTAGCTTTTTAAAAGAAAATGGAAAGAACATTTCAAGGAGAAGAAATGCAACCTGGTGAGAACGAGCGGCGGAAGGGGATGAGTGATCAGGAGGAGGAGTTTCCGACCAGGAAAGCAGATCGGCGGTGGAGGTGTGAGGGTTTCTCACTGGCGTGCTTCTCTCCATCTTTCTTTCTTACTGTTTCTTTTTTTAAAAAGCTTTTTTCTTCCGATCTGAGCTTTTGAGCTATGTCTTTTATCTCTTTTAAATAACTCTAACCAACATTTTCGTAATTTTCGTTTAATATTAAAAAAAATCAGATAATTAAACACACAAATTCCTAACCATTACAAATTTGAAATTTCATAATTTTCGTTGAATATATTAATATTATTCCAAACACAAGATTCCAGTCAGACAGAGCGTGAATGAGATGAGAGTGCTTTACAACAAATGGGCCTTGAATGTAAAGCTGAAACAAAATGTTGTGGGCATTTCGTTCAAGAGTCATTCGCTAGACCAAGAAGAAGATTATTTTTGTGAGCCTGTCCTTAATGTCTATGCCAAAACAAGAAGAAAACCTGTATAGCTTTTTTGGTTTGATTTAGTCTGAAATTATGGATTTTTGAATTTACATAAGACAACTAAAAATATGAGTGTACCTAGAATTGATCTCATGTGGTGTTTACTTTGTTTTCAACTAAATTATTGTTCTGTTTAAATTAATTAAATTTTGTGTTGTTCAGGTTTAATTTATTTTAACTACTGTCTTTATAGATAACACAAAGGGATAACACAAAGTAGTGTTATTACACTTTTGTATTAACACCGTAATTAAAACCGTAATACATGGGCTTGAAATGAATGGCCCAGACAGACCACACGTTTGTGGACAAAGGGGCCTTTTCCTCTAGCCACCGACACAAGTCACACTACAGCATCCAGTTCTGTCGGCAGCTCCTAAATGACTGCAGTGCCCCTTCTCACGGAAGTCGTCGACTCTACGATTCTGTGGACCCCACGTTAACTAATTTTGACTTCCAATGTTAAATCTAGAGAAAAAAGAACATTTATTAATTTTTCCTGCAACATTTTACAAGTTTAGTGAAAACTTTAAAAACAATATTTTACGAGTATGAAATTTTATTCCACATTTATCGATTGATTTATAAATACAATTGAAGAAAATATCTTCATCATCCACTAGTAACGTGTTCTTCTATTGCATTTTCAGCGAAATTTTGCCGATATTATCGAAATGTAATATAAGAACAAAGAGAAAAAAAAAAAAAAAAAAAATATAAAATGCAAAATTTCAATTTTTCTTGCCTTCCTCACCGCCATCTTCCAAGTACTCTTTCTTCCTCCTCTCCGCACTAGACAACAAACAAATCAGAAGAAAACACGTGGCGTAGACACCGTGCACCTTCCAGTTCGTCTTCGGAGGCTGACGAAGCAGCACCCTATGAAACACCGCCACGTAATAATGCAGACCCACCGCAAAGCCCACGAACGTCTGAGCCAAGCCCAAAACTCTAAGGCCCAAACTACAATCAGTCGAGAAGACGAGGACGAGGTACATGAGGAGAAGCAAGAGGTAGAAGACGTAGCCCAAGGTCTGCATGATCTGCAAGCAAACGTAGGTCGAGCTCGACGTGGCGTAGAGGAACTTGAGAGGCTCGATGCCGGTGACGAGCGAGGAGAGGCAGAGGATGGAGAAGTAGATGGAGAGGTAGATTTGGATGAAGATGAGGAGTTTCTGGAGGGAGAAGTAGGCTTTGAAACGGTTGAAGACGAGGGAGACTAGGAGGAGAGGGACGAGGATGAAGACGAAGGAGACGACGGAGGCGATGGTCGGTGAGTACTTGTTGCCGAAGTAGGGTTTGAAGTTCTTGGTGATCTCTTTGTTGGCTTTGTTGATGTAGCTTTTCGATGTGGTTGAGATTCTCTCTAGGTCTGGGATTAGCGATCTTTGGAATCTGGTTGGGAGGTCTCTGAACTCGCTGACGAAGTCTTCGTCTTCCTCGTCGTCTAGCCAGAAGGGTTTGATTGCTTTCTCTGCTGGTTTGGGCTTGGTGGCTGGCTTTGAGGTTGGTGGTGCTTTCTTTTTCTCTGGAGGAGGAGAGAGTTTGGAGCTTTGAGGTTTTGTGGTGGTTTTGTTTTTCGATGAGGTTGATTTGGACAGATCTGCTTGTTTCTTGGTCGAAGAAGTAGAATTTGAGGATTTGAGCTTCTTGAGGTCTGATCCGGCCTTGGTCGTGTTGGAAGATGATTTGGTTGAGTTGAGTTTGGAAGAGGTGGTCTTGGGGAGTTTAGTTTGGTTCTTGGTCGATGAAGAGATCGGTTTAATGACCTTGGTTTGGTTCTTTTTTGTACCGGATGTTGATGATGGTGATGTAACAGAATCTGTAAGCTTCTTCTTCTTGCGAGGAGGAGGATTGGTTTCCTCAACATCATCGCTAATTTCTAGATCTTTTACCAACAGTCTTCTCACTCGAAAATGTAGATCTAAGGATTGTGTTTGTTGTAGCTCATCATCAACAGAAGTTTCTGATGAGGCAAAAGTAGCAAAGAAAGAAGAGCAAGAAAAGAGGAGGAGCAACAAGAGTACCTTTCTAAAACACAAGTACTTGAGTGGAGCCATTATTTCTCTTTGCGAAGAGAGATCACAAACTTGTCAATATATAGAAAAAAAAGAGGGGAGAGACAGAGAGAGAAGCATTAGTGACAGTGTTCTTATGTGTATATATATATGAGTGTTTGCGTGTGAACCAAAGAGAGAAGATGGAGACCAGAGAATTTACTAGTTCGGTCGTTTTTTGATATTATTCAATTCAGTGTACGTTACTACTTGTTTTTAACCTCACCGTCATTTTGCAGATTTTCTGCTCTACTTGTCTCGTTCTTTATATGATTCGTAACTTGTCTTTTGTATGTATGTGATTGTTCGTATTGGGTAACTAGTAAAAATATATATTCATTGTACGTGGGGGAGTAAAAACAATTTTAATCATTTGAGAGATCTAAATATTACAACAGTCGCTTTCTTTAGTATCTATTGTAGAAGCTTTTTGAGTGTGTACTGTACATACAAAAATCATATACTTTTTTACATAAAAACAAATGGAATTTAATCGTAACTACTCCCACAACTCCTAACTGATACTGGATTAAATGGTGATCATATCCTCTTATCTTTCCAAAATTAAAATTATTATACTTTTAGGTTGGTTTGTAGTTTAGCATCGGGTCTAATTTTGTATGCGCTCATTTGTTAAAAATAAATTATAATTACAAAACCTAACAAGGCAAAAAGGTTTTTGTTTCTTTGATTACATCAAATAAAAATAATGTATACTATATGAGCTAATCATAAAAACAAACATGAAAAGGAAATAAAGAAGAATGATAAGAATTGAATGCGAAAGTGAGAAAGTTGAGATCAGTCACATGGACGACCAAGAACGACACCTTTTGATATGTTCCTTCTTTCTCAACGCGCTTTCATTTGGCTTTTGCTCATGTGCTTAACAAATTAAAATAAAATAAACTTTGTATCCTCATGCATACTTTTATTGATAACTTGCAAATTGCACATTCATAATAATTGACCGACTGATTCCAAGCTTGTAAACGATAGAGTACTTCTTCAGTATTTTTTTTCTATTAATTGTAAAAAATTAACGTGAGTGTAAATATAGTCACATGGCACCTACATATTCCTAAGTTTGATTTCATTTTTAATTTGACTTTGAGAAATGTGTCTATAATGAAATCGCGTGCTTGTTTTCAACTCACAGATACTACAAGTAGTCGAGTTTATGGATGTTCACAAGATCAAATACGATGGTGTTTAAAACACTTAATTCTCTAAACAACTATGACTAGGGCTGTTCAATATGGCAAAACCGAACCGAATCAAACCGAAATAGATAATATGGTTTGGATTTGGTATATACCATACAAACCGAATGGATATGATTTTTAAAAAACCGTAGGATTTGGATATGGTTCAGTATATAACCGATAAAATCGAATAAACCGAATAAAACCTATCAAAAAATAGAAACATGTAAATATGTATATATTTTATAACAACGTATGAAAATCATAAGTTAATTTTTTTGCTAATAACTATTACCATATTTTTACAGTAATAAAATAGTCCTGATTTGTAAAACACTTGAACTATAATTAAATAACAATTCATCGCAAACATGCTTCTTATTTTCTTAGTTTTCTTTTGATCTTTTGCTTTAATTTAACATTGACTAAATTGAAATAAGATTATAAATTTGATGATAACAATTAGTGGAAATTCTTCACAATTTTTTATCTATAAACGAATAAAGTTTCGTGTTTAATAGAAGAAACATGACTTTGATGAACGCTAAATATGAAAGAATATAATAACTTATTTTTTGTGCTTCGTGCTTCTGTTTTATTTTTTGTTTTTTATTTTTATTATCAAAATTTTGAGCTTTGATTTTAATTATAGATTTGATTATTTTATTAGATGATAGAAACATTTTTTATTTTTGTTCTTTTATTTAAACTTATAATATTTTTTAATAAATGAATGTGTTGACAACAAGACTCTAAAATTCATATAATATGATCCCAAAATAAAGAATTATGTTTTTTGGTATAAAACCGAATAAACCGAAAATCGACGGTATATAAACCGAACCGAACCGAAGTAAATATGGATTTAGAATGATAGTTATATTTTACTAACCGAAATACCAAAAAACTGAAAAAACCAAACCGAAACCGAACCGATATCCGAATTGAACACCCCTAACTATGACAAACAAACACGCTTAAAAAAAAGAATCAAACAAGTCGTTGTCTTTTTGTTTGGACACCTAACACTAACTCGCAAATTTGTCCCAACTCCCAAAGTCAACAATCAAAGACTTTTTGACTCCATTTACGCTTTTGACTAGTGCGCAGGTAGTCAGTAACAAGTGAACGTCGTGAAAAGATAAAAGTATAGTACCTGATGATAACAGTAGATATAAAACTATGAAACGAAGGTAACCGCTAACTGCTAGGTAAAGTAAGTTTTATAGAATAAGATAATTTTTAGTTAAAAAAGTGATTCGCTGACCAACGTCTTTGATCTAGAATATTGTATCTACTAAAAACCCAGGAACACATCCCAAAATATGAATGTGGACTTTGGACTCTCGCACACTGTATTTAATGCAACCTGTATATCTATAATGCGAATAGATATTTATTTATGAACTATATCCTATATGGTCTGATATCCAGACACTTACCTGTTCATATGCTTGACATTAATGTTTTGGCCGCTAAATTCGCTGGATCCTATGTAAAATTAGTGGCAGATAGCCAAAAGCATCTACCTATACACGCGTTAATATAATCCTAACTTTTCTATCTATATTCCATACTACCAACTTTACTTTTGAATGTATATACTTTTGAATGTATATATTTTATACTGCATAAGAGAGAGAAAAACTTGTGAGTTGTAGATTAGTTTTGTTGAAAGTAGGCGTAGGAAAAAAAAAAACAAGAATCGAAGAAACGAACCGTACCTGAAACCAGAATCGGACCCAAATCCTACGATACCCAAATGGTTCTTGTATTTCTAAATCCTAAATAGCCGAATCGAATTGGAACCGATTAACTAAGTATATATATTAGTTATATATATATATATATATATATATATATAACTAAGTATATATATTTATAATTTAAAAATCTTTGAAACAACTAAATTATTATAAAATATCCAAACTATCCTAATGTATCTCGAAATATTCAGATATATCCAAAATTATTCAAAATATTCGAGATTTTATCTGAATTATCTGAATTATTTGATATTTTACACAAAATGTCTGATATTTACTTTGAAGTTTGAACTACCTGAACTATCCCAAAAAACCGAACCCGAACCAAATGAGAACCGATTTTTTTCCGGATATTTTTCTGTTCCTAGTTTTACTATTTGAACCGAATCCGAAACTATCCGAACCGAACCCGAACTAAAAATAGGTCAAGTAGTAAATTGATTCTTTAACCCCTTATCAGAACTACTGGATACTAAAAAATATCTGAACCGAACCAACAAACCGATACCTCAAAGCCCAAACCTAGCTGAAAGTCGTTTTATAGATCGCTTGCCCACGGGCCAATATTGGGCCCATTTACATCAGCACCATCAAACAGTCCAAAGACAACAAGTTTTCATAACGTAACTTTGATTTTTGACAATTGCAGTTGCGCTTCCTTCCACAATGTTCTCGGATCCGGATTCACCCGAACCCGAAACCCGACCCGATTCCAACCCCTCCTCCCCTCATTTCACCGCCGCTTCCAATCCCGGCACCGCACAACCAATCGAAGCGGCGGCATTCGAATCATGCCCCCCAGATTTCACATCCCTCGACGAACTCACACACGACCTCGGCTCCCTCCACGAGCTCTCAACCCGCGGGTGAGTGAAGGAAACAAGAATCTTGTGGGGGAGGAATAAGGCTTTGGTTCATGTTGTGGCCAAGGACTACGCAGCTGCTGTGAGAGAGTATGAAGAGTAGCATCGAGAGAGATAGCTCGGACGTTTTGTCGCGGTCAACAACAAGGCTCTTTGTTTGATGTACTTGAGGGATCTGTCAGGTGATGGAGAGTGCCGGCCGCGGCTTTGAATGAGATCTTGGTGGTGAACTTGTGTTAGTATGTATGAGTTGGCTTATGTTAACCACACCGATGCCAAGCGGACTTTGAATACTTGGATTACACGTGTTGCTCCCGATGACTTTGATTCCTCTTGTACCAGGATGTGAGGTACTCTATGAGTTGGCTTATGTTATTCCGTGATGTTCTCTAGCGGCCCTATGCATATTCCTGATACATGTGAATCACCTACATTGAGAAGTAGTAACTTAGTAAGTGATCTAGTTAGGTGATCAGGATGAAAAATTGCGTGAGACATTCTCTTGCATGCTTCGCCATACCCATCTTGCTTATAAAGAGTTCGCTACAATTGTTGTTCAACACTAACGAAGAGAGTTATGTCATTTCAAAATTTTCAATCAATATATGATTTTAAGCAAAGAGAATTTGTCCATTATCCTCAGTGTAGTTTTCTTGTTAGGTATTCAGAAATGAAGACCCCTTGTCAAAGTTAATACATCACAAGAAAGCTTTGTGGGGGGCAACATTATATGTATCTTAATTAAAAAAAAATCAAAAGGAATAAATTCTCTTACAATATGAATCTACTAACAACCCTTTGTGTATTGGTTTAGATAAAGGAAAAGTAAAGATTCTTACTTACCCTACACAGCAAAATTTTCTCCATGAAGCTAAACAACCACCAAAGTAACCTCCAACACAAACCTACAGTTAGCTTGTGCCACAATTTTAAAACCCAAATTCACAATGTATACATAGTTAGGATCCACAAATCGACATAACCAAAAATTTGATATGGAGTTCAAAACATTTTCCAACGAAATCGTATTCTTCGATCTAGAAACAAACGTACCAAACAAAACAGGACAGCATTTTCACATCCTCGAGTTTGGTGCGATCATCGTATGTCCAAGAACACTCGAGGAGGTAGAGAGCTTCACAACGCTTATACAACCCAAAGACCTTTCGGTGGCCTCGTTAAGGTCGTCTAGATCGGATGGGATCACGAGGGATAAGGTTGCGGATGCACCAAGTTTCGAAGATGTGGCTGAGAAGATCTATGGTCTATTGAACGGTCGGATTTGGGCAGGTCATAACATTAGAAGGTTCGACTGCGTTAGGATTAAGGAAGCTTTTGCTGAGATTGGTAAAGCTGCGCCTGAGCCCTCAGGGATCATTGATTCTTTGGGGTTATTAAGCGACAAGTTTGGCAAAAGAGCTGGTAACATGAAGGTACGTACCATGCAAACGTAGAATTATAAAATATTAAGGTCTTTGTGAAAATTTAAACCGTATACTTAACAAAGCTTTAATCATACGGTAGATGGCAAGTTTGGCTGCGTACTTTGGCCTTGGAGTGCAAAAACACAGGTATATACCTTGGTTATATTTATGTGTGTAATGTTACTCTTCTCGCAAGACAAATTAACACACATATATGTTAATATTTGCAGGAGTCTTGACGACGTTCGAATGAATTTAGAGGTCCTCAAGCATTGTGCAACAGTGCTTTTCTTGGTATTGTAGTATTTTCATGATTTCTTCTCTTTTCTTTTTGTCTTAAGTTTATTTATTCCTTTTCATAATATTTATATATATCGAAAATTCATTTATATACGTATGGATATATCTCTACAGGAATCTACACTTTCCAATCAATTGGAAGGAAAATGGCAAAGTTCTTCAAAGATCATGACAAGAAGTCGAAGTAGTTACCAAACAGCCCAAAGGGCAATGCCTTACTCCAAGGGTAGTCTCGGGAAGGTAATAGTTTTCCTTCATCGTCTTCAAGCACAACAAATTTATATTAAGATTTTACTAGTATTATTATTATTATTTCTTATTTTTGACTCAATGCAGATGACACAAAATGTGAAGAATCTCCTAAGCAAAGCTCAAGGCAACCAAGCTCTTCAAAGCTTGATTAAACATTCTCATTCTTTGCTTAGATGATTACTGCACCCCTTAGTGATTATTATTATTTTTCTAATTTGGAAAATAAATTCAATTGTATATGTTTTTTTTTTTTTTTTGCTTAAATTCAATTGTATATGTTGCACATTTGTGTTTACGTTCATCCACTATATTGCCAAAAGTTCAGTAGAAAACTATTAATTTTGTGTTTCCCATCACCGGTATCCCTATCCTATATGTGTACTTAACCTCCATATGTATGGAACGTTGTAGAAGTGCCCCAATACCAACACATGTTAGTTATTTCAGTTATCCAATCAATCACGTCTAACTGAACCCAAAGAAATTTAGAAAGAGCCTGTCTGTTCACCGCGAAGCGAAGTTCAACAAATTTGCTAGTTTCGTTTGCCATTTGCAATATTGATCGTCTACATTCTGACTATACTGCTTTGTAAAAATTAATAAAAATGGTTTTAGATAATTTCTTATCAAAACTTAAAGTTTAATAGTTCAGAATGATACATGCGTTAATTTAATTCCTAAAATATTCACATTTTTCTTTGATTCGACTAAAATCTTGATCAGACTAACGATGACTTAAGTATATGCCAAAAAACCTAATAGAGATTATTGTATGATTAGTATTTTTTTTGAAAAAAAAATATTGTGTGGTTAGTACACTTTCATAAATAGTACGAGAAACTTCCTACATACATCAACATCATTTAATTATATATAAAAATAAAGAATGGAAAATAAGAAAGTGAAATAAAGATAAATATGTGGCGTGGAGAAATATAGAAAAAGGTTTTAGAAAGGCTACAAATTATTAATTTACAAACGTACGTATGGGCCACAGCCATACCTATCAAACTTTTACAAAGCCATCAAATATATATGTCCAAAACACCTTTGTATACTTCTTTCATCCTCCATTAGATAGAAAAAATTATAAACCATAAGAGCATCTTTATCCAAAGAATACTAGAGAGGTTCTTAGGAGGTTCTTAGCGTGTGGATTCCGCGTAGGACCCACTTTTTTTTAAAAAACCGGTTACCAAAACTACCAAATAGTAGTCGGTTTTTAAGATTTCTTACATTGTTCGCGGGTCCCACTGACACGTGGCGGCCCGCGATTAGTTCGTTTTTATTTTTTTTTTTCTAAATTCGAAAAAAGTAAAAAAAAAAAAAATTTAAGAAACCCCAAATGGGGTTTATGGGATAATGATGCTCTAAGATTCAGTGTTTATATCTTTTCATGTCGACCAGAGCATCAAATCTCTACTCTATGATTTTTTTTGGTTCAAATATCTACTCTATGTAGTCTTACTCAAATTAGTATATGACGCCATTGCTGCAATGTATATGTGGCACGCGAGTCGAATTCACACGTTTGATCTTAGCCTACACTTAAAACATTACATTAATGGGGTTTCTTATTTTCTGTTAAGTGTAATAAATTACATCATTATGAAAATGTTGAAACTAATGTATTAGTAAGCATTCATTCTTTTATACGTGAAAAACATATAATATGATGATATTTTAGATATATACTCCTTTTGTTTCACTTTAGCTGTCGTTTTAGGTTTATGCGTACAGATTAAGAAAATATTTAATTTTATATATTTTTAAAATAAAAATATTATTATCTATATATCTAATTATATTTTAACTAATAAAAAAATGAAATGAAAAATATTATTATTAAATTTTACATTGAAAACAAATAACACTTAAATGAAACAAAATTTTAACTCTAAAAAACAAATAATATGGAACCAATGAAGTATTTCTTACATAATGGTTAGTCTCAAGTTTTATGGTACGTACATAACTCAGTCATAATTAATCAATTAAGATGATTTAATTGTAACTTTAAATTTCTTAAATATGGAAAATAAGTATACCTCGAAATCATCGGAAATTTTATTAAATTTATGAATAGTAGCATCAATTAATTAAAGGATTTATAACACTGTACGAATCTACCAGTATCTCCGGATAATACATAGAAACGTCCACGAAGAAACATTTATAAAGTTGAAAAGATTAAAACATTATGGGTTAATTACTGCTATCTCCGTTTCTGAATAAGTGTTATTTTGACACTTTTCACACAGACTAAGAAAGTAACGAAAATATATGTAAGTTGTTATTAATTACATCTTTCTGACCAATAGTATTTGAGATAAATAAAATTATTTATAAAATCAATGCAGTTTACAATTAATTTTTATTTAAAATTAAGTATAATTTACAATGAAACTGTAAATTGACATTTTTTGTGTAAAAAAAAAAAAAGAAAAAAAGTTAGAATGACAATTGTCATAAAACAGTGGGAGTATGATAAAAACTAATTATAAATGTTCAGACATATGTAAGCTTGTAGATTCATAATTCACGTGTCAAAGCAAGTCAACAAGACTCCACGGGACCCAACTCAACGAAGACAAAGAATCAAAAAACGGTCAGACATTGTTTTCAAACGACCGTTAATTAGCCACGTTAGTTACTACACGCTCCATCTCTGGAACGTGACATCCACCCAGAATATGTGGCAGCTAAATGTGGTGTGTGTTTACTCCACTCTCGTTTTTTCCGTAACTGAGAAACAACTGTCGCTAACTAACTGTAACGGAGACAATGTTCGAAACACTGTCGTTTTACTGATTGAGTAACGGAAGTAACTAACGTCCCCCACCTTGTTCGAGCACCTTCAACAAAAAATGTGGGTCTGAGAAGACAATCCGACAAAACTTTGCTATTGGCAAAACGACGCCACGTGTATGGTCCAGGGCTCCGACGTGTCACACTTTTTCTCTCCGCGCCTCTCACGTGCGAGACCCCTCCCTCACACGTATGATTCACTATTAGCCATCAACGAACTCGCTCACATGCATTGGCTAAAGAGGGTCCACCACCCACTGAGACCACGCCACGTGTCTCCTCTCCCTCGCGCTCTTTTTCTATAAATAGCGCTCCACTTAAGAGAAGCTCAAACCCACACAAACTCGATTCAATTCAAAACCGAGAAAACAAAAGTCTGTTTAAAAGATGTTCATCGAGAGCTTCAAAGTCGAGAGCCCGAACGTGAAGTACACGGAGAATGAGATTCATTCGGTGTACGATTACGAGACCACGGAGGTCGTTCACGAGAACGTCAACGGTGCTTACCAATGGATCGTAAAGCCCAAGGTTGTCAAATACGATTTCAAAACCGACACTCGTGTCCCCAAATTAGGGTAAAAACAAAGTTTCGATCTTGTTCACTCGTTTCCTCGGTTTCTCCGTCGTAAAGTTTCAATGTTTTGTTTTTTTTTGGTTTCCGAAAGGGTTATGCTTGTGGGTTGGGGAGGAAACAATGGATCAACCCTCACCGCCGGTGTAATTGCCAATAAAGAGTGAGTCTTTTTGTTCAAATGTTATTTGATTTTGTTTTTTTTTTTTGTTTTAAGATCTGATCGGAAAAAAAATAAAACATAAACAGAGGAATCTCGTGGGCGACCAAGGACAAGGTGCAACAAGCGAACTACTTCGGGTCGTTAACACAAGCATCGTCTATTCGTGTCGGATCCTTTAACGGTGAAGAGATCTATGCCCCTTTCAAGAGTCTCGTTCCAATGGTCCGTTTTTTCAAAACAAAATCTAGATTTGTTTTTGTTCTTTATTATGTTTATGATAGCTTACCATAACACAATAATTTTATTTAATTTTCGAATGCATAAGATCAATGTCTTCAACTAGATAATTAAAATATTTGGAATATATGCAAATATCTTCCGTTATCAGTTTAACATGGAGATTATAAAACAGGTGAATCCGGATGATGTTGTGTTTGGAGGGTGGGACATAAGCGATATGAATTTAGCAGACGCGATGGGTAGAGCCAAGGTTCTTGACCTCGATTTGCAGAAACAGCTCAGGCCTTACATGGAGAGCATTGTCCCACTCCCTGGGATCTACGACCCTGATTTCATCGCTGCTAATCAAGGGTCACGTGCCAACAACGTCATCAAAGGTACCAAGAAGGAACAAGTCGACCAAATCATCAAGGACATGAGGTAATCATAATCAACAATACTTGTGATGATTAAAACAGAGTTTAATCTCCTCTCCTCTGTTTTGTTGAGTTTTTGTGTGCTGTGTGATGTTGAATGTTAGGGAGTTTAAGGAGAAGAACAAGGTGGATAAGGTTGTGGTTCTGTGGACGGCTAACACAGAGCGTTACAGCAATGTGATCGTGGGGCTAAACGACACGATGGAGAATCTTATGAACTCTGTGGATAGGGATGAGTCCGAGATCTCTCCTTCCACGCTTTATGCTATTGCATGTGTTTTTGAAGGTATTCCTTTCATCAATGGAAGCCCTCAGAACACCTTTGTTCCGGGTCTTATTGATTTGGCTATCAAGAACAATGTTTTGATCGGTGGAGATGACTTCAAGAGTGGTCAAACCAAGATGAAATCTGTCTTGGTTGATTTCCTTGTTGGTGCAGGCATCAAGGTTTGTTTAACTTGTGTTTCAAGTAATAGTGAAGAAACATGTTATAGTTGATTATGTGTGTGTTTTTGTTATGTTAACAACAGCCTACTTCAATTGTGAGCTACAATCACCTAGGGAACAACGATGGAATGAACCTCTCAGCTCCACAGACATTCAGATCTAAGGAGATCTCTAAAAGTAATGTGGTTGACGACATGGTTGCTAGCAACGGTATCCTCTTCGAGCCCGGGGAACATCCAGACCATGTAGTTGTCATCAAGGTAAGCTATAAACTACCTTAAGAAACACTCAAAACCTTGTTTATTCTGTAGACTGCAATGTCAAATGATTAATTGATGTAGCAGAAGGAACGATAATGCAAAGATTTTGTTTAATTTGTGAATGCCTGAAAAACTATCTCTATAACTCTCATTTTTATTAATCAAAATCGGTTAAACTTAAACCAAAACAGCTATATATATATAATAAAACTATATATAAAACACTATAACAATAAACATAATTATTTAAGTCTATAATAACTAATTAAATAAACAATAAGATATTTAAAATATTCCAAATATTTATTTGCATCACCAATTGATCCATTTTGTGTGTTGTTGCAGTATGTACCGTATGTTGCAGATAGCAAGCGAGCCATGGATGAGTATACATCAGAGATATTCATGGGAGGCAAGAACACAATTGTGATGCACAATACCTGCGAAGACTCTCTCTTAGCTGCTCCAATTATCTTGGATCTTGTTCTCCTCGCTGAACTCAGCACCAGGATTCAGTTCAAATCCGAGAAAGAGGTTCGTCTGTTCTCAAAATATATTTGGGATTTCCTGGAACCGTGGGTTTGATGTTTTGATTCTTTAAAAAAAATAATAATGATGTTTTGATTCTTTTTCATTTTTTGGCAGGGGAAGTTTCATTCTTTCCATCCTGTGGCCACCATACTTAGCTATCTCACCAAGGCACCGCTCGTGCCGCCGGGAACACCGGTGGTTAATGCGCTGTCGAAGCAGCGGGCTATGCTGGAGAATATTCTTAGGGCGTGTGTTGGGTTGGCGCCGGAGAACAATATGATCTTGGAATACAAGTGAACACGAAGCGTTTAAGAATCTTTAATTAGCCCAAAATATAAGACTTCTGTTTCTTGTTTTTTTTTTTTATATATGTTTTAAAATATGAATGCTTGTGTTTTCAGAGATCAAAGAGCTTTTAGATTGATCTTTGTAGGGTGTGAAGTTACCGGTGTTTCTAGTAATCCAGATGGGCTAGTATAATGTACAAGTGTTTCTAGATTGGACCATAATTTCATATAATCGCTTTTATGATTCACTTCCATAATGTGTAAACTTACTGTAATTTGCGATATTTAGTCATGGTTTCGGTCCAATGAAATTTGTCAATTTTAATTCTGTATTATTATTTTATTGTGATCCTTAATAAAATACGATCAAGTTGCGTTGATGACGAGCAATTTAAAAAAAAAACGTATTGGTCTTTTTCATGATGCTCCTGATTTAAGAAATACTTATTTGCAAGTGTATAATTTGGACCAATTCTTGATTCAAATACCATTAAAAGAATTGTTTTAATATTTTCCATTCTATCATAGCATCATCAATGACCTCAACGAGTTCTTATTGTTCAAGAAAAGAGAGAGAGAGAGAGGGAGTACTGATGGCACATATAATTTTATTATATGTTGAAGGATAATTTAATCGAAGATACCTTGATACCAAATGAATCATAGAACATGTTTAATGGAGGTTCTCAAAGCGAAATTTTTAACGAAATATAAGAACATATATCTTAACTTTTAACTAAAAAGAGTAAGAACCGGTTTTTAAATAAGATATTTAAGAACCAGTTCTTAACTTTTTTAGTTAAAAGTTAAGGGTCCGATTAGTAATGGCTGTAACTTTAAAAAATTTGCTGTAGAAAAAAATAGGGTTGTGGACAGCACACCTACAGTCATTACCAATCACACCCTAAGATACGGGTTTTTATGTAACGCTAAGAACCCCACCCTAGAACCCTCCCGTAAACATACTCAAATCCTTGGATTATTAAATTGTTGATAATTAATTAATCAACAATTAGTAATGAAGACAAGTTGTGATGACTCCCGAAACTCCAACAACTAAGCCTCGAAGTTTGGAGTACACTTTTCAAAAAAAAAAAAAAATTCTTTTCCAAAAAGTTTGGAGTACAGAAGACGAGTGAAGAGAAAACAATACACTGTAGACCAATTATAAACCTAATCCTTATCTATAAGCTAGTGATAACGATCCATTTCCATAAACCATTATATTTAACATCTTTTGGTCTTCAATTATTGAGCAACGAGCTACCATAAATTAGGTTTTTAAAAAACGAGCTATAAATTACATTCTTCATTCCATTTTAAATGTCGTGTTAAAAATATTCATCCGTTTAAAAGTGTCTTCATAATTAACAAACTCATTTCCAGTATGTATGAAAATATTCAATACATCTTTTGATCGGGAGTGACGTGCATTCGCATTAGTTTACTATACGTCTCATTATTAACTATCAGACGCTTTCATCGTCACGAGACAATGACCTCCATTTAAATTCCACTATTTAATACTTTTTTGTAATTTTTTCTACCAATGATCCCTTGACAAAATATTATATATATCAAAGGAAAGTTCAGAATCTCCAATAGAAATTATTCACACTGTCATTATTCATGTACTAGCCATAGAATACGGCAGATGATGTGACTTTTATATAAAAAGTGTGTATTTTTACTAATTAAAATCTTAATTACCGTGAGTTGCATATGGTTTTGAGATTTATTCGATCTTATAAAAACGAGGTCCGTGGTGCGCTTACGTCAACTTTCACTAGCTTTTTTAAAACACATAAAGTAATAAAAATCATAGGGCATCAAACTAAATAAACCCGGATTTATAAAAGAAGCAAAGTAATGTGGAACAAAAATAATACGCAAGTTTCACCAAAAAAATAATAATACGCAAGACATGAAAGAGTTTCATTTCAATTTTTGACCTAATTTTTACATGATGATGCTAATTAATAATAACGGCAACAATCTCAAGTCACACACACGAGCTTTAATAGTCAGAGCTTAATTTGAGCCATCCATATGTTTAGTTTGATGGTGATAGAACGACTCTGGCGCTCTGCTTGGAGTTTTGCCTGTCCTGCTCAATCTGTTGTTCTCTGCATTCCATGCTACAAAACGCTGCATCCCCTCTACAATTTATTACATTACAAATCCAAGTTTAAAAATATAACTTTCCGATGCATTCGAACCAAAAAAATAAAAGTGAAACAAATCATCAAATTCGTACATTTAGATATATAGATGTTTTTTTTTGTAACACCGACTAGATGATGTCACAAAATAGAATCTCATAGTTTCGTTGTAGCTTATAGTCTATGTCCAAGACACTGGTTCAAATATTTATGTGGTAATGTATATGTATATAGTCAGCTGAGGTTTTAAATATAGAAGTATAAGATGAAAATAATCAAGAAAGGAGTAATTAATAAGTAAACATACTTGTACATGTAAATATCACGGCCGGGAGCTAAACGGCGTTTGCAAAAGCCACAGCTTCCAAGAAAAGACGATGACGGCAACGTTGATTTCCCACAGTCTTTTCTCTCGGTCCTTGTGTGATTTCTCGGTGATAACATCGCCAAGAACCGCTGGTCGTAATTATCTCCGCCGTCTACCACCGCCATAGACACGTCAGAATCTTGGCCGGCGGTATGATTATCATCAACCTCGATGGTAATCCTAGGCATGCTTGGTTTTTCTGCATTTGTCGATTCCCAATCAACATACTATTGTTTTATAACTATTCTTACGAAGAAAGAATTATAAAACTTTTTAAAATGTAACTTAGATTGTTGCTTGAAGGTGAAGGGGGGGGGGGGGGGGGGGGGGGGGGGGGGGGGATTGTGTTACCATGCCACTCCATTATATACACACGCAATAATACGGTGTATGATTTTTATATTCATGCATACGTATTTACTCGTAATGTTTAATTTGATATGATATGATACGATAGAATATTTTTATTATTGTTCGTCAGGTCTTTGTTGGTAGGCCAATAATTTCAGATATTTGGTCTGTGGACACCAAACATCGCTCCCTAGTGACTTTCTTTTTTTCAACAAGAAAAAAACTAGCAATCCTAAGTTTTTTCCTACGTATTTATTATATAATCCGTTATGTTTCTTTTTTTTGGGTAAGTCGATTATATTTCAATTATTATATTTCCAACTATAGGTTAGAGCTGCCCATATTTATCTCATATTCATACGCAATCAGTTATCAGACTCATAGTCACTTTGTATTTTTTTAAAAAGGTCGACTATATATAGATTTTAAATGAGATATAAACATATCGTATTTGTACGCATTGTATTTTCTTAAAATTTGGGTATTTGGAGTAAGGAAGTACGTTTCATTGATATGATATTTGAAGCATGTGTCATGGAGAAGTGAAGCTACGTAAAAGTGTAGAACCGTGATTTTTTTCCTTCCGTTTTTAGTAGTCGCATGTTTGAAGGCATCAGAATTCCAAGTATTAAGATTCAAGCCCAAACTTGTAAGGCATGCTTGCACTGAAGCCCAAACTTCTTTTAGATGTGGTAGCCTCAGGCCCTCAGATATGTCTTCTTTTACAAGGCTTCTCAAACCTTGATGAACCCAAATCCCTCTTATACATCTGATTGACCCATTTCTTCCGATTCACACACCTGGAGCTCCTTTTTACGGGTACATGATTTTTGATATTCAGATCCTGCATGGAAGGTGTACCTTTTTCCATTAGATTCATGCTTTTTTTTTTTTTTTGCTTTTACTGGCCTATGTGAAGCCCACCCACTTACAGAATGCAAGGTGATTTTGCTACGTGGTTTAGTATAAGGTGATTTGGCTACGTGGTTTAGTAGGAGGACTCAAGCTCCATAGTTCACACTCCATACCTCTTACAGTTTCTGCGAAAGTCCATCCACTGCCCATTATCTTAATTATATGATTGTTTGAGTCTCCATACTTTACTGTCGTCCACAATTTGAAAAATAAGCTAAATTTTACAAAGTTGGGCTGTTCTTATCTATATTATTAAAAGAGAATTACTCATTTGAAAATGTTCTTACTTCATTAATTAAACTCTTTTTTTTTCTTGTATTTTTCAGCTGCATTTATGAAATATCATAAAATGAATAAAACTGCCTAATTTATTACTTATCTTTTCAGTTACATTAATGAAATATTCTTAAATGAATTTAAACTTCCTATTTTATTGTTTGTCTTTTTCAGTTACCTTAATGAAATATCCTTAAATAAATTTGGACATAATGTCATTTAATCAACCAAAAAAACTCATGAGTTATCCTTACGTGCATAATTTTAATAATGGAGATTTTTAAAAACGTGCATCATTAAAATGTTACCTAAAACATGCAGCACTAATATATAACATGCATCACTAATATATAACATGCATCAATAAAACTAGAATTTGACTTACACAATTGTACATATATTATTTTCAGTTGATTAAATTTAAAAATAATTATTTGTTCAAAAAATATTTAAGAATGGCTATGTTTTTAAAAATTATATGGTATTATTTGTTCATTACTCATTTGTCATTTGATAAATTGTTAGAAATAAAATTTTAGCATAATATAACTCAGTTGTCATTTGCTAAATTTGTGGTTTTTAATTATATTTTTTATTATTTAATTATAATATTTTCATTTTATATTTGAAAGATAATTGAATTTTCTTTCAAACAATATTTTTGTAAATGTATTTTTTTAAAAATAATCAATTAAAATTGTTATTATCATTGAATATCATTATTTTTGACATAATTTGAGTTTTCGTTTACATCAAAACTTATCATATTTTAGGATAATTTTAATTTAAAATGTAATTTTCATATTTTTCAAACAAATTCTAAAAATATTTTTTAAATATTTTGTTATAATTGTTAAAAAAAATATTGAGTTGCATTTCAAATAAAAAGGTAAAGATATTAAAAATATTCTAATTAAAATATGTAAAATTTAATATAGTCTTAAGGAAATGATCAAAATAAAAAAAATTATACATAAAATAATCATGATTTTTGTTAACTGGACGGATCATTATTTATATGATACCGCACACGAAAGAAAAATTTCTGTTTTTAAAATTATCTAATTAACTCTATACTCATTTTTTTATATTTTTTATATGATATGTGAAAAATAGATAGTTTAAGATGCAAAAACAAATATTTAATTAATGAATATAATATGAACGAATATTACAAATACATCTTTTAATAAAATAAATAATTAAAAACTGAAAATTTATATCCGTGCTATCAGGGTCTAGTTTTAATTATAATAGACAATAAATAGGTGACAAGACTCATGAGTCACGAAGGATTTTTTCTTATAAAAATGAAGCTCAGGTTTCAAGGAGCCGTTAGACAAATAAAAAACGAATCTCCATACACAAGACAAGACAAGACAAGACTTGGTGATTCTGCCTTCTTCATTCAAGGTCCAAGGCTAAGTCCAACCACACGGTAAAACAGCAAAATAGTGTGTTGATTTGATGTTTTCTCTCCCGTACCCAACGGTATATCAAACTGCATTTTAGTGTCATTTTCCTTTTTGCTACAGTGTCACACCATATTTGGTGCAACACTGTAGCAGACGGCAATTTTTTTTTTTTTGATTTTTTTGTTAAAATTGTTTATTTATGTATTGTTTAATTATATTTGATTTGTATGATTAGTTTATAATTGAATGAATATTTTTTAGTTATATCATCATTGTTTTGTTATATTTTAATTGTTATAAAATATTAGGGTTTATAAAACAAATATAAAATTAATTTTTAAATACATAACAAAGTTTAATTCAAACATTTGTAGTTGGAATATTATAATATTTAGATCTAGTATGTTATAATTTAACTTTTTTTGTGTGTTTAATTAATTAATATAACAGTATGTATTAATAATAATGTTATTATATAATGTAAATACATTTATATATAATTATTATTTTAGTTACAATTTTAATATTAGTTAATATATTTTTTTCATAAAACTATTAATATTTATCAAAATTATTAAAAATAAAAGAATTTGATAATAATAAAATAATGAAGAATATTCCTTTTTAGTGTAACATTTGGTGTTGTGGTTGGAGACACAAAAAAATTTAGTGTTAAAGCTACACTAAAATAATGTGATTTTGACACTAAAATGGTATAATGGGTTGGAGATGCATTAAAACGACTAAACTGATCTAGAACCGAACCAAGGAGGGTTTCATTGTCTTCATGAGTGAAATAATACTTTTATTATAACCCTAAACAAACCAACCAGGTCTCAAAACCAAGAATGGTCTTAGTTTCACAATGTTTCCCCTCCATCTTTCCCTGCTCAGTCCATACACAACGAGAGGCAAAGTATATAAAGCCATAAAGGTAACGGACCTTCACATGATTCTCGCTTTTTAGTAAATAATGATCCAATTACCAAAGTTAATAAATAAACAGAAAACAAAAAAAAACTTTAGCTTTCGTGTTCATATTCAAATAAAAGACCCATAAACTAGATTTGATAATAATAGCTAAAGACAGAGAAGATGAGGACTTTCACTTGGATTTTCTCGTCACCACTTTAACTTTTTATTATAGCTCAGCTTTTCGAGTAAATGATCAAATATTGGAATGAACTAAAATCTCTCTGCACAAATTTTTTTGAAATAATAATTAAGTTACTTTCTTCTCGAAAAACGATGCAAACCAAGACAAACTTTCTCTCTGTTTCTTCTCTCTCTCTCTAACCATTTGTGCAAAATCTAATTTTCTTCCCTCAGATTTGTCTGAACGAAACACACTTTATCAGGTTTCTCCTTCAATAAGCATTTTCGGATTCGTCCTCCCGCTTCCTCATTAAGCGTGCTGAAAACTACTGCTCACTCTGTTTCTTCTTGGAGGCAAAAAAAAAAAAAAAAAAAAAAACTCAAAGCTTATCTTTTTTTTTTCTTTTCTTCACATGGGTTCTTTAGTTCCTTCTGTTTCGTAACCACTCTGAGAGTTTTCCGGGTAAAAAGTTTGGATTTTTATATCGAAGAAAATATGCCTCCTTCGATTCTGGAGAAGATGGGATGCTCAAACTCAAAAGAAGCATCGACGAAGGAGAAGAAGAAGAACGAGCCGCTTCTCTTATGTAAAGAAAGGAAGAGATTCGTCAAACGAGCCATTGATTCCAGATGTGCCCTCGCCGCCGCACACGTGTCCTACGTCCGTTCCCTCCGTAACATCGGAGCTTGTCTCCGTCAATACGCCGAGGCTGAGACTGTAGCTGCTGTGGCTTCATCCCCTTCTCACAACTCCTCCTCTTACCCTGACGACGACTCGGTTGACTCGCCGTTGAGTCGCAACTCGAACCCTCTCGACATGCCGGAGTTATCTCCTCCTCAGCAGCCGCCGCCGCCGCGACCTCGCCGGCCAGAGACGTCTTCTTGGGACTACTTCGACACTTGCGACGAGTTCGACAGCTTTAGACTGACTGATAACGCATCAGTTGTAGGATTAGAGAAGCAGAGTAAACAGAGCAATGCAGAGGATTTCAAAACAGAGCAGAGGAAACAGAGCTCTGAAGATGATGGTGAAAGAGAAGATCCATCAGAGTTTATCACACACAGAGCCAAAGACTTTGTGTCTAGCATGAAAGACATAGAGCACAAGTTCTTCAGAGCCTCTGAATCTGGTAAAGAGGTTTCGAGGATGCTTGAAGCTACCAAAATCAGAGTCAGATTCGCTGATGATACCACCACAGGTCTGAAGCTCTGTTTTTTTTTTTTTTTTTTTCCTTCATCGTGTAAAAAAATTGAATCTTTTGTATTATTACAGGAAAAGGAAACTCCGTAGCGTTTCTCTCTGCTTTGAAGCGAGCTTGTTGCAGAGGGAAGAAGAGTCACTCACCTGTTTTTAAAGGTCTGTACTCTCTATTGATTGTTATCTTCTCTAGTTAGTGTCTGAATTAAAGCTTTTAATGTATAGAGCCATTGCACCAACGAGTCACTAAAGTTATTGTGTGGAAGAGAACATCGTCTTCAAGATCCTCCACTTCTAGAAATCCATTGATAGAAGATCACCATGACGATGAAAGTGGAAGTGACTTCACACAAGAGTTCTGTATGATCTCAGGAAGCCACTCTTCTTCTCTTGATCGGTTATACGCTTGGGAGAGAAAACTATACGATGAAGTCAAGGTAATAGCCTCAAAAACTCATAGCTCCTCATCAAGCTCACACGTTTCATTCTGTTTACTTTGATTGTGTGTGTGTGTGCAGGCGAGTGAGATGATTAGGAAAGAGTATGATCGAAAATGCGAGCAGTTAAGGAACCAGTTCACAAAGGATCACAGTGCTAAAGCCATGGATAAGACAAGAGCAGCTGCGAAAGATCTTCATTCAAGAATCAGAGTCGCTATACAGTCCGTTGATTTGATTTCGAAGCGTATTGAGAGGATCAGAGATGAAGAGCTTCAGCCTCAGCTCTTAGAGTTTCTCCAATGGTATGTTAATTAGGGCTGGGATTTTTAACCGAACCGAACTGACCCAAAAAAGTTGGGTTTTCGCTTAGTTCGTTTGGTTACAAAAAATAATTTGGTTTCCGTTTGGTTCGGTAATTGGTTAGTTCGTTTATCTAAAATAAAATTCTAAATAGTACTTATCTTAATCAAAATTCTGAACCAAACTAACCACAAAACCGAAAGCTTCAATAAAATTTGTTCGAAACCGAAAACAGAATCGAACTAACCACAAAACCGAAAACTTCGATAAAATTTGTTTGAAACCGAAAACCGAACCGGACCAAACTTTTTCTTGGTTCACTTCGGTGAGTTTTCGACCAATGCAAACCAACCGAACCCGCTGGCCTAGCTACAGCTAACTTTATCTACTAAGAAGACTCTTTGATTGATATTTTTATTTTCTCTGTTTAGGTTGATAAGGATGTGGAAAGCAATGCTGGAGTGTCACCACTCGCAGTACATCACCATTTCATTGGCTTACCATTGTCGGAACACGTCCAAAACTGGGCCTGAAAACGCTCTCAAGAGACGGATTTGGTCAGAACTTCTAGAGGAGACAGAGTGTTTTGGTCTAAGCTTTGCAGATTTGGTCAACAGTATGACTTCCTACGTTGAAGCTCTCAATGGTTGGCTTCACAACTGTGTTTTGCTCCCTCAAGAACGTTCTACAAGGAACCGAAGACCGTGGTCCCCGCGCCGTGTGCTGGCCCCGCCGATATTCGTCTTGTGCCGGGATTGGTCGGCTGGGATGAAGTCTCTGCCGTCAGATGAACTCAGTAGGTCTATCAAAGAGTTCTCAACGGATATGGAAATGTTGGGCGAGGAGAAGGAGGATTCGGTGTTGGTTTCTGAAGATTTGTCGAGCGTGCATTCGAGTTTGGCTAAGCTTCTAGAGAGATTGAAGAAGTTTTCAGAAGCTTCTTTGAAAATGTATGAAGATGTAAAGGTGAAAAGTGAAGAAGCTGTAGTTGCTTACACTAATCATTCCAACTGTGGTAGACCACTAATGTAACTGTGACTGGCGAAACTCCAAGTCATTTTTTATCTAGTAGACTTGCTAGATTATCTGAATCGGCTGCTACTGGACTATGGTTGATGTTAGAAATCATAATTCTAGTATAAAATAGTTCTCTGAGAGAAAAAAAATATGTAGGAAATGATAGTTCTAAGAAAAAAATCATTTCGCTAGCACATGTATAGACGTCAAAGCAGAAGCAAGGTCGCGCAAGTGCATGACACAGGGACTGTACGCACAATATCAACCTATTCAACCTGGCCACAAACTTCACCATGGAGGCTGCCGCTCCTGACAAGCAAAACCACAGCACACCTTACTGTATTTGCTTTGTTTGATCAAGACGCAGGAATGTACCAAACGATTAGGAGCACTCCACCATACTACGTACAACGTTCAGTCTCATTTTTATCAGCCTCCACTCTTTTGACTTTGTCTCATATCATGCACCAGCATTTATTTGTTTATTTTTATACACACAACTAGGGTTCTTTATAAAACGATTATATAGTTTTCTATAATGGAAAACCAATGAAAGTTCTTTTATGGAGTATATATTGTGCAAATACTAAAAACCATAGATTATAAATTATAAATACGATCAGTTTTTCGTTACATTTTTATTTGATTAAGTAATATACGACCGATTATAAATTCAGCGAATTGGTTTGGATTATTGAACAAGAGGTTCTTTGGTAAAGTTTGATCGGAAATATGTGGGTCACCAGGGAGAAATAGTCATATTAATGGTCACGGTCAGGGAATATAGCTTTAATTTGATGTTTATCCTGATGATCTCCAACTCCAATGGTGGAGGAAGAGTTGACTTATGTGAAAGTCAACTAGCTTATTTTGTTTTTAAAATATACTAATAATTACTCGTGTATGATAATTGATAAGTGGCCATGCCTACATGGGGAACTTCTCTCTCTTCTCTCTACCTATATCTTTCAGAGAGAGATAGCTCTGCCGTGTACTCTCCGGCGTCGTCAGCCCGTGGTTGGGCCCCTTTTCCGACATCGGTGGCTTTCTCAGCATCGCTTAGCCGGTTTTTGGCTCCGGTGACCTATCTTTCCTTCCGGTAGAGTTACTGGCACTTGGCTCCGTCATCTTCACCTTCCTCTCCGGCGAAGATGGTGGCTTTATCTCCGGTTCATCCGGATCTCTTCTCCTCTGTTTCAGATCTCTTTCGGTTTCAGTTGAGCTCCGCCTAAGATTCTAATGTTTTTCTCCTTCCCTTAGATTGGGTTTTTACATCTTCTCTCTTCTCTTTATCTTTAAAGATGTCTAAGTTCATTATTAGGAAAATTGGTTTCTGTGTCGGTGTCTTTGGACTGAAACCTTGTTATAAGCGGAGGATCTGGCTTCAGCTTGGCGTCTTTGTGTGGCTCCGATTGATGGATTTACTCTCGGCTTCTGTCGATTGATATTTTCCAGTTGTTGGTGCTTCGATGTCTTGGCTGTGACGTTTGGCTCATCTCCTTTCTAAAGTCGTCCCGACGGTTCTTCTCTTCGGTGTCCTGTTTCCGGTGTGTCCGATGGATGTCGGAGAGATGCTCCAGCGACGATTTTCTGACCGTGAAGACGTGTGGTGTCCCGGTGACGCGTGTCCTTTCCTAGCTTCGGCGTATAACACGTGTTCTCCCGATGAGGCAAGCACCGCCTTCCTCTGGGTTTTTTTTTTTGGTTTGGGTAATTTTAGGTTTCTTTGGTTTTTCCTATCGTGCTATTTGGCTGAGTCTCTGGACTTATCCTTGTATCTTTTGGTTCGTTGAGCTTTTAGCCATAATAAAGATCAATTTTTAGTGAAAAAAAAAGAAGATAATTGATAAGTGACCACTACATCACCATTATCTTGTCGATATAGTATTACAAAATAAATTTAATTGCACTTAATGATTTGACTTGGAGAAAGTCCATGACAAATTAGGTTTGTCATGATAATATGATTATTATATATGGCTTCTTTGGATTATATAATACTAATAATCACAAAACTTTAGGAAACAATAACTATCTATTAGTTCATAAGATGGTGACAAAAAAAATGTTCATAAGATATTGACCTTGTGTGTCACCTTACATAACTATTTATTTCAATACATAAACTCCATAATCATTCTTTCAGTTTAAAGTGACTGGTTGGAAATTAAGTGATGGGATTATTAAGGTCTAACTTTCTAGTTTGTATCGTGTGTGGAATTACGTTTCCTTGCTATATTTCAGATCTCTAACCACAAATCTACGAATATTCTTTCGTATTTTACATTGCGGATCAAGGATAAAATCTATATTTTGAAAGAAAATATAGAAAGTTCAGATTATATATTAGCTTACTTTATCAGACGTGTGTTGGAGTTTATCTCGATAACTTTACATTTATTCCTAATCTACGTTATGCTTTGGTTAGCAATAGATTAGAGATCAGATTAAAAATAGGTTCTTTCTATAGCTTTTGTCACTTGCCAGTCGTGGAGAACCGAGAGATAGTGATTTTCACGTAGGATCCTACGTGTGTACACGCTAAAGTGGATCCCATATATTTTTGTTCTCTAAATAACTGACCCCACATTGGGTTTTTGTAGGGAGATTACCTAATAAGACAATAATACGATTTCCATTGATTTTTAAGGAAAAAAAATATTTTTAGGTAATTATTAACTTTCGGTTTTTATGATGTTTTTACTCGGTGCAAAAAGATAAGAAAACTATGCAATGAAATGAGATGAGAGCGCAATTTATTGATTTGAATTTTTTAAAAACCATTGTATAATTTGAGATCTCTTCTTTCTTCCACATTAAAACAAAAAAATGATAATCTTATCACATTCTGACGATGTTATTTTATAAAAAAAGAAACAAAACATTGTCAAAAGAAATTTAAAAAGTGGTGAAAAGAAGATCCATTAGCTTCCTTGTGACGCAAACTTCAACCTCCCTGAGTTCTCACCTCTTTCCATCTTCCTTCTATAGCTTTCTTGAATTTCTCTCACTATTTTTCTTGCTCACAAATAAATCTTTTATTTTATTATATTTTCATATTCCCCACTTGTACATACATTTTACCTATGCATACTCATATAGTTGAAGATACATCTACGTGAGTAATACTCAAATACGATTTTATGAATTTGACAACATAGACTACATTTTGGAATAGGGAATAATATAACGACCACCAAATTTCTCATGGTTGATATTACTACATTTATATATGTTTGCATGGATGATTTTTCAACTAATGATTCCATTTTTTGTTTTCCTTCCAATTCGTATGAGTAAAATATATGGAAATTCCATGTTATATTTTGACTTAATAAAAAGACATTGGCTCAACGAAAATAAGTGGCTAGAAGGCAAATTGGCCTTTCAACTTGCCGTAGAATCAACAATATGACTTTTGGCTCTTACAAATTTTTTTGTTTATTTATTGCGGAAAAGATTCTATTGCCGCAATTTTATTGAAAATAACTTCCAAAGCAAGAGTCAAAGATCAAATGAGAAGTTGCAATATATATTGATTTCATTTCTGTAAACAGTTATTTATAAATTTTATTACACAAACCAGACACATTATGCAATATATATCATGAACCCGATGAATGGCATTAAATTAGATTTAATCGTAAATTTAAATAAAATTTATTACGAGCTAAGTTAATTGTGGTTCTTTTTTAACAATAAAAACTCATTAAACCTGAACTATTTTTGGGTGAAATAGAACTGGACAAGAAATTATTGTTTTAAAGCAATTTAATATTGTAATATGACCAAATGAAATGTGACTAGTGAAATAAATTTAACGCATTTTATTGTATGGTGGAATTAACATTCGCAATGAAAGTATTGCAATCTGTTTCTTCTTTTTCGATTTGAAAATTAGAATGTTGTTCTTAGCTTTTGCTAAAATTTGCTGTTAAGATTTTAAATCCATGATGGTTGATTATTCATTATCACACACGTCATAAAAGTCTATTCTTTTGAAACATTCCCCGGGAACGGCGTAGATCCAAAGAATATGTGGACGTCGTTCTCCTATAAGCCTCCTTGGAATGAATAAAAGATATCTTCGAGCTGACGAGAAGCTAACAAGTTGTGAATAGAACAAAAGCATCAAACAAGATGTAGAAAAACTATATTAATAAAACATTGTTTAGTATTAATTTATATAGTTAAAATATATTAAGAGATCAATGGGCGGCAAGCTTCTCGTATTATATAAGCAAAGAACATCATATCCAGAGGAACCAAGTGCCAAAAAAAAAAAACCAAATTTATAGAGAGCAAAAGTATAACTAACATCAGTTTCAGAAGTCTATCCTAATAAGATCCATGGCAGCCATAGATATGTTCAGTAGCAGCACTGATCATTCTGATCCTTTCAAAGAAGAGCTCATGAAAGTACTTAACCCTTTTACCAACTCTGTCTCCTCTCTTGCTCCGGTTCCAAACACAATCTTCGGTTTCAATCAAACCGCACCTCTCGGTCTAAACCAGCTCACACCTTACCAAATCAACCAGATCCAAAACCAGCTTAACCAGAGACACAACTCCAACATCTCAAATCTCTCTCCAAAGCCTGTACCAATGAAGAACATGGCCGTTCAGAAACTGTACAGAGGAGTCAGACAAAGGCACTGGGGAAAATGGGTTGCTGAGATCCGTTTGCCCAAGAACCGGACCCGACTCTGGCTTGGAACTTTCGACACGGCTGAAGAAGCAGCCATGGCTTATGATCAAGCTGCTTACCAGCTTCGTGGCGAATTAGCGAGGCTTAACTTCCCACACATGAGGCACGAGTATGGATACGGAGGTGGTGATGGCAGCTTCAAGCCTCTTCATCCCTCTGTTGAAGCAAAGCTCGAAGCGATTTGCCAGAGCTTGAGAAAGACAGAGGATGATGATCTCCCCCGTTCTGAAACAGAGCTTTTCCCGCCAAAAGCAGAGGAGTATCAAGAAAGTGAATATGGGTTTCTGAGAGCTGATGAGAATTCGTTTTCTTATGAGTCTCAGGTTGAATCATCTTCGCCAGAATCTGGTATTACCACTGCGTTCTTGGATTTCTCGGATTCAGGGTTTGATGAGATTGGGAGTTTCGTGCTGGAGAAGTTTCCTTCTGTGGAGATTGATTGGGATGCGATTAGCAAGTTGTCCGAATCTTAAGTGTTTTGTCTTTAACATCAGTGTCTGCTATTATTAGTTAGCTAATCTCTGCAACTTAATTTTTGAACAGTTGTGGGAGAATCATCTAGGTTTTGTTTTCTGTTGAAATCTTCCTCCATGTGTTCGGTCTGGCTGGTTTATGTTTTTTTCCTTCACAAACCTTGTCTCTGACCAACCGGAGAAGCTTCCATGTATTATATCATCTTTAAGTTTCTAATGAATGTAAATTATTCTAAATTATACTCTTTCTTTTGTTATTATCATCTTCATGTTTTTAAGAGGTTTGCATGCTAAGTATATTACAAAGATAACAATCTACCGGAGTAATGTTCAATAACATTTTTTATTATTATAATAAAAGTTAACGATGTGTGATTCAAAATCAAATTCACATTGGGTGGTGTGAAAAACATGATGGGAACAGAAAAATTTACGGATCCAAATACAAACCTAGCATATTTCTGCTTAACATAAAAAAACTTCGCATATTTCATAATCATGGGTTCAACAAAGCAAAATGCCACTGATAGACATATTTCTTATAAAGAAATTCCATAATATATTGTAATCAAATATGAATAATTATATAGATTCTAAAAGTGTATGTTGTATTTTATGTCTTTTGTGGAAGGCAAAGGGCCAGAGAAGGGTACCTAATTGACGAGTGGGAACACATAAGCCGCAAAAGTATGATTCTTTATTAAAGAAACAATCTTATAACAACCATCAAATGTGGCAAAGATTAACAATGATGTATACAACTAATTTAAAAGTCTGTATGTCGCCATTATTAAATAACGTATATGTATGTATTTACAGAACAATGAACAAAGCAGCCTAATCCAGTATTCTGATTCGTTTCTTTCGGCCAGTGTTTTGAAATCCGACCCAGAAAATTTATCGGACTTCCGCACAATTTATCGGGCTACCAGATTATTAGGTCGACCGTGGACGAACCGTATGTTAATAAATTAATTAATTATGTTGTATAATAATCAATTGAAAAAATATAAGAAATGTTTTATGTTATAAAAACATTTGGGAAAATAATTAACTTTAGTTTTTTTATTGTTATTTTCGTTTCACATACAAAATATGAAAAATAGACTATTTGAAAATTTTGTAGCAAATTAAAAGTTATGACATAGAATAAATATATACTTAAAATTTATAAGTATAAATGTCTAATGTGAATAATAAAATTAAACTTTAAATCCAAATAAATAAAAAGTAAAACATAAAATTGTAATAAATTATCGATAATAAAAATAAATTAATACCAAATCACATCAATTAGTTTTGTTAATAGATTCATAACCCACATGATCACTTCTTACTTAGAATACAAAATAGATTCTAATAATGTAATCAAAAAGTCCAAAAAATAATAAATAAAAATTACGTATTGGTCCAACCGGTAGCCAAGTTTCCGGGTTTTAACGGTTTTTGTGGGTTTTACCGGGTTTTAAAATAATGGATTTTTCTTAAAAACCATGATTACATACCGGGTCACATGGTTTACCGTTCGACCATGGATCCGGGTCGGATTTCTAAACATTGTTTCAGCACATAAAGACGGTGTTTCACGGCCAAAAAAGCTGAAATAGATTTTTGAACTTGTGATTCTTTATAACTAAGTGTTTCACCCGCTCATGCAGACATAAACAGTTTGTTATTTTTTATATATATTTTCTTTCCTAATTAAAAGATAATAATAAATTATTATTTATATTTTTAACCAATTATTATTTATGTTTCCTTTTAAACATCCTTATGAATATTTTTTGAAAATTTCTTTGTACGCTATATTCATTATTAATAGATAAATCTTAAGAAATCACTCAATATTCTATTTTCAATTATATAAAATTAAGAATTTTACTTCATTAACATTTAGTTATGTGTTTTCTGTTTTTTTTTTTAATTTTTTTAAAACTTTTTTCTTAAAAGGTACTTTTTAGATAACAACACAGTATATATAGGAATTATCTTTTTATTTTAATATATATATATATATATATATTTTTTGGATTTTGGATAATTTTTATTATTATTAATTTTAATCATTTATCTAATCAAAATCATTTAAATTCGTTTTTATTTTATAGGTAATTTATATAATTTATTCATTAAAGATATAAACGATACTAACCACTTTAACTTTTGACGTGAGAGCTCAAATGCGAAAAATCACTTCGTAAATAATAGTATAGACTAATAAAAATATATTTATCTTGTCATATACGGAGAAACTTTCATTTTGTTATTTTTAGGGGGGAAATTCAAATAAAATACAAAATTTATAGAAAAGTTCCAATAAAAACTAAAAATATACACTTGAATTTTGATAAAATATGATAATATACCGATTAAATTATTATTCTATTTTTTATACATCGATTCTAAAACATAATTAGAATGTTTTTTTTATAAATAAACATTTATTTGGTATAAGTGATAATATATATATATATATATATTTTTAATATTTAACTTATTAAATAATTGTTTAATATGAAATTTTTAAACATGATAATTTGATAGTTTATATTAAGTAATTTTATTTTGTCTTGTAAACTGTTAATTGTATCATCCACATTGGAATATAATTTGTGCATCCTTATATATTTTTTTTTATGGATTTAATGTATTATAAAAAAAATTATATGCTATTTATGTGACTTGATGTTTTTTTATGTTTATTAATTAGTTATTAATAATATAATATTAATATATCTAAATCGGTTTTTGTCGCAGTTTTATGTTGGTTTTTTCATGTTTATTAATTAGTTATTTTAAGTGCGGATCAAGCAATTTTTGTTTGCACTTTGTTTAGCTACCTTAGTGTTATGTTTGCACTTTGTTTTGAAAACTTTTTAAAATTGCTTCTGGAGTTTGGGTTTGCATTTGAATGTCTTTTAAAACTGTCAAAATGACTTGAGTAGGTTTAGGAGTTTATGGAGGAAGATAAATGTTCTTCCTTTTATAGTTACTTAGACCATGATTATCGCAAGGGATTCTAAAGGTTTTTTTTTTCTTAAAAAAATAAATAAAAAATAATCGCGTGCCGCCACATGTCGGTGGGATCCGCAAACAGTGTCAAAAACCCCTAATTACCGATCCTTATTTAATGATTTTGGAGAACGGTTTTTAAATTTTTGTGGGATCCACGCGTCAGTAGAGCCTATATTTTATCAAAAAAAGCTCTCCGAGAACCTTGGGATGTTCATGCTCTTGTAATGTTTGAAACTACTGCTTAAGGTTTTTTTTTTTTGCCATGAGAATATCTATTCAAGATCCATTTTGCGTGTATGCCCTGTTCTTTTCAGTATAAGCGCTGTGTGTTTCTATTTGGTTGTGGAACTTGTGATCTCGGGTTCAGCCTGAACTGGGTTAGATTTCTTGAAAAGGGGGAAAGCACAAGTCCCTTGATCTTCTTCAATCCTCAACAACTCTAGCCAAGCTCTCCGACTTGTCACATAGGCTTCAATGCCATCACATTTTTTGTTTGTGGTTAACATTAGTTAAATCACTTTAATGCCAAATCACATCAACTAGTCAAATCAGCTACATGTACCCCGGGGGGAGGGGGTGGGGGTAATGCATTTGATGTTCACAAAATCGCCCTTTTACTTTATAATTTTTTTCTCCAGATATTAGACAGATCTTTCAGGCCCATTTGCAAAAGGTTTAGTTTACTTTAAATCCACCATATAACTTTGTATATGCACATGCTTAGTGATTGATTAAAGGTCTTTTAAGCATTTTTAAAAGATCTATAGTGTGATACTTGGGCCGAATTGTGGATCATATGATACTTGTGTGCGTTTTATTAAAAATATGGCCCGAAAAAGTTGGAATTGGAATTTAACGGGTTAGGTGTGGCGGCGCCTCGGCCTCGCTGGTCCAAATTAGAGTTGGGATATACTCTGATATGATTTTCATTTTTCTTCGCATATTTTTCTATCTATCTTATTAAAACATAAACATTACAACTTCTTCTAGGTGGATTTTTAAGTTGGACATCACATTATTATTCATAGCCTAACCTTACATTTAAATATTTCCTTAATTGGTTCAATATCAACCATCGGTTCAATAAAGTCCATTTAACTTCATCATATAACTCTATTTAAATCCACCGTAGGATCTATCTTATTATACATTATACAACTATTATTTCGTCACATTATGCATCTATTATTATATATATATTAAAAAAACATCTATTAAAAACCCCGGGCTTTAATGTGAAACGTTAACATACATATACTCACATTGTCATACTTATATTATATCATAGTTACAATATATAAAAAACCCTCTCTTTACATTGATCCATATCACATTGCAGGATTAGCAACATTGAGTAGTCATTATATTTTAAAAAACTTCATAAGTTACAAAACTCATATGGTCGTATATCTAAATCATTGTTTGTCATTATATTGTAAAAACTATAACAACATAGTTTATTTATGTTACTTAAATGATATGGTCATATATCCAAATCATTTGTCCATGGTATAATTTAAAGAAACAAGAAATTTAAATCTCCGGATTTGGTTTTAACCGAATTTTATTTTAACCTAGATTTGTCCATGGTATAATTCTAATTTTCAATAACAGAAACATCAATTTAAATCTCCGGATTTGATTTTAACCGTATATTCTTATTTCAATAACAAAAACATCAGTTTATACTTACCAAAAAACGTTTATAACAAAACCCCTTCCCCAAGTTGTGTATTATATGCCTAAAATCTCGGATACAATCAAATATGGAGTTTTAAAATTCTCTGTTAAAATCGATTTGCCAGATTTGAAAATCATTAATATGGAAAACCCCCTTCTCCAAGTTTATTCTACTATACCTAAAATCTCGGTTTCAATAAAATCTAGAGATTTTGTATTTATTATACCTAACTTGATAGGTTAGGGAATATTCATTACCTCCCACTAAAATGTCTCCATAAATACTTCTCTTCGTATTCATCATTCGACATACACAAAAAGCTCCCAAAAAACAAAATGTCTAAACCAAGCACTTTAGTTCTAATCGATGGTGTGAAACCTGTCAGACACAATTGGCAAATTCGAGTTAAAGTGCTTCATTCTTGAAAACAAACCACACCTTTTGCAGGCGACACATTAGAGTTCATCTTTGCTGATGAAAATGTACATATTGTTTATAGTTTGTTTTTATAACTCTTTTTATGTGATACCAGCTACGTTTACAGGAGGTCCTAGGTATATGAAGAATAACTACTTGGATGCAGTGGCCATATGCAAGCATTTTGGTTTTCCAGATCTCTTCATTACATTCACGTGCAATCCTAAATGGCCAGAGATCACAAGATATCTAAATGAGCGCAAGTTAACATCAGAGGACAGACCAGAAATAATTTCTAGGATGTTTAAGATCAAACTTGACTCTTTGATGGATGCTTTAACTAAGAAAAATCTGCTAGGAAAGACGGTTGCGTGTAAGTTATAATTTTACACTCTTTATTAATTAAAATTGATTTATGCACTAACAATTATTTGATTATTTAAGTGTTTTGAACTGTTTATAATGTTTCAGCTATGTACACAATTGAGTTCCAAAAACGGGACTGCCACATGCTCATATTCTCCTCTTCATGCATCCTACATGCAAGTTTCCCACCACTGATGATATTGACAAGATTATAAGGGAGAAAATTCCTAATAAGGACACTGAACCAGAGCTGTATGGTGTTATCAAAGATATGATGATTCATGGACCGTGTGGTCACGCTAATAGGAATGCACCTTGTATGGAGAATGAAAAATGTTCTAAGTTGTATCCGAAATCCTATGCTGAGAAGACTACGGTAACTAAAGAAGGTTTCCCTGTTTATAGAAGGCAAGAGCACTCTGATAATTTTGTGATGAAGAATGGCGTGAAATGTGATAACAGATTTGTGATCCCATACAATAAGAAACTCTCTCTTCTATACAAAGCTCATATTAATGTGGAGTGGTGCAACCAAACAGGTTCTATCAAGTACTTATTTAAGTACATCAACAAGGGTAGTGATCGTGTCACTGTCGTTGTGGAACCATCAGGTTGTGGTGAATCTAATGGTGGCAGTGATGGAGAAGCAAACGTTGAGAAGAAAAAAAATGAATTCCAAGATTCTTTTGATTGCAGGTATCTGAATTCATAAATGTTAATTTAAGCTCGATTTTAAAGCATTATGCCATATCCTATAACATGATAATCATTTGTGTTTTTTGTAGATATGTTTCTTCTTGTGAAGCTTCATGGCACACTTTTGCATTCCCAATACATTATTGATCTACATCAGTTGAGAAGCTTCAATTCCATCTTCGTGGAAAACAGACTGTTTTTTTCAAAGGCAAAGATAAGATTCAAGAAGTCGTCAATCGTAAGCTTATCACACATACCATGTTTTTGGCATGGTTTGATTTGTGTAAAGTTGATGAATTTGCAAGAACTCTTACTTATGCTCAAATTCCGAACTTATATACTTATGATAAAACGAAGAAGAAGTTCAGTAGGCGAAAAAAGGGATTCAGCATAGGCAGAATAAATTATGCTCCACGGAATCCAGAGAATTCTTATTATCTGCGAGTGTTGCTGAACGTTGTTAGAGGCCCTACCAGTTATGAAGACATGAAAACATTTAACAGTGTTCTATATCCTAGCTATAAAGAGGCATGTTTTGCGCGTGGGTTGCTAGATGATGATGAAGAGTATATCCAGGAATGCACCGTGAGTTTATGGTTTGGAACCGTGAGAAATGTGGAAGAGTGAGAGCTGTGGAAGCGTGAGAATTGCTACTATCCAGAATTTTGTTTTTTTCGTTAGTTTTGGTTTTCTACAACTATCTATTTGTGTTTCACGCAATGTTGACATACATTTCTAAATACATATCATAATAATTCATTATTTGCTTGATAATTTTCATTTAAAACAGTACATACATTACATCACATCAAACATTCTCCAGGGAAAAACCTATCTACCATTTACAGTTCCACTTAAACCTTCTAAAAGTAATATAAATTTGCCAGACAACTTACTTTATATTTTGATGCAAGACATTGTGGCCATGGAAAATTCCTGAATTGCTTCTGTGTATCTACATGATGCTTCTCCCGTTTATGCTTCTCCCGTTTTATTAGGATACTACAAAATAAAACAAAAACCAAAGACCATAAGAATATACAGTAGTTCAAGTTCAATTAAAACTGATAGCAATCTAACTATCTTGATCAGAGAACAAAATTTAAAATTGTTAAAAAGAATGACGATACTTTTTACCGGAAAAAAATATAAACGATTGATAGTCCAACCTTTACTCGATAGCTCGAGTATCAAATTCAACAATTTTGTATCAACATAAATCTGTATTTCAATCTAGATTTGTATCTTATTTTTTTTACCTTTGATGATTATGGATATCGAGGAAGACGAACAGATCAGAGAAAGACACAGACAAAGAAAACTTATAGAGAATGCAAGAACCCGTGAATTTCTCAATCGAGGATATTGATAGCCGATCTTATATAGGAATCAATAAATCTATCAACAAACAAATCAATCTGTATAAGAACAAGAAAATCAGTATCGATTGATGGCCGGATGAAAACAAAGTATAAGAATATAGATTCTAACCTTTTATGAGTATATATGTTGATGCATTTGCTCTGTTTTATGAGAATGAAGAAAGAAATTTTGGGGTTCTCTGACTTCCAAAATTTTGATCGGGTTACGGATACTCTTTAAACTTGAATTGATGATTTCGAAGAGGAACAAACACTTGTACAAAAAAAAAGACACGTTTATGTCTGTAAAAGAAAATAAAGGAAGAAAAAGGAAAATAAAGGATAACCGTTTTTATTCTTTCTTTTCCTGGACAACTGTTGTTACTTATGGGCTTATTGTTTTGATATGGACTTGTGCATTTATAATAAAATTTTGTTTTATGGATCATAATAGTTAGATTGCAATTTAAATATAAAACAAAAACAATTTTATGATTGCACTTAATTTTTTCTTTATTTATTGGAATTCTTGCATACACATTGAAAATACTATTCTATTAATAAAAAAATTAAAACCATAATTTTTTTTCTATTATTACATTTTTATTTAAATTACTTGACCAAAAAAAATTGTTATATCTATCAATTTAAACATTTATATATCCGAATGGGGTTAATCTATTAATTTTTTAAAGAAAATATACACTTTTGTTTGCTTATTTATTTTATTATTACAATTATTTTATTAGAATTATAATGAAGACTTCAGGGACGTTAGTCTTCTTCTTTTTTGTTAATATTAGATTAGTATTTTCACCTTATGTCTATGTTTATAATATACTGATATGTTAATCCAAATTGTATTGGTTACTATTAGGTTAGTGTTTCACAGAACATTTATAATACACAGTTATTTCGATCCAAATCGTATTACTTAATATTATGTTAGTGTTTTCACTGCACGGTTATATCTTTAATACACCGATGAAAAACTACTAGTATAAAACACAATTTAAATATTGTTCTTTAAAGAAAAAAAAGGAATTGGACAAACTCGAAATGTATAAAAACAAAAATAAAACCTGCGTGGATCATGATCTAGTGATTTGTTAAACCAAGAGGGCCGATGACATGGGTATGTACGTGAGACTATTGTGATTACCGCGGAAAATAATTTACTTATTTTTAAATCAATTCATTAATATTGATCTAAAACATCCGCTTGTGCATACCAAATACAAAGCGTATATATTTAATTAGTTATTGATGCGCATATGATATTTGATTCAAAGCAACATTTTCATTAACATAGGTTCAAAAAAAAAACATTTTCATTAACACAAGACTACAAGAGGAATACGTTTTTGGAAATTATCTGGCGAAATTTGAATTTAAAAGTAATTAGCAAATATATATTATACAGCACTTAGCAAAAAATAATTATGTATAACGTACTTTTATCCAATCAGGAGTAGATATATTATATATTTTTTTTTTTGATATATGATAGATTTATAGAGATATTTAGACGTGTATAAAGTGATGATATACACGTCAAACTTTAAATATGTGTGCTTATAAAATACATTCATGTGATAGAGAAGGGCACGTGGTTGGTTGATTAGGGAAAAGAGAAAATTAGAGGACACATCAACTTTATGCGTCCAATTTAGATAAAGAATAATGTTTTGTTTTCTTGTATATTTAATCTTTAAAGACCAAAAACTGGGAGGATTTAGAGTTAATCACTTAGCCCGTAATGCAAGACACGTCGAAAGTGAAAAACTCCAGCGCGAAGCTTACTATGATCCATTCTTGTTCTTTGTAAATGTCACAATCGATTCAACTAGTTCCCGTTCAGATCCTTCTAGCGATTTCATTTCTATATTATAGTTAAACAGTTGATCTTTTTTTTTTGGTAACAAAACAGTTGATCATTTTGAAAACTATTTTATAAAAGAAAACTAAAATAATTTCGAGATCGACATCGCTGCACCGTGCTATTCGCGTGGAATAGTTAAACTATGTGCTTTTTACTACCTTTCAGCATTGCCAGTGACATGTTGTATTGAGTTATTTTACATACGCGTTTAGCGATGTTATATCAGTTCAATGTAGCATAGACATAAATATACACCGGACAATTCAACTAGATACAAGTGGATATCACATATACTATTGGGTAATGTTCTTTAGCGATTTTCATAATAATAACAAATATACTGAACATATCGCATGATTAATATGCATGCCTTTCAGATACGTTAAAAGGATGATCATAATATCAACCTCATAGCTTTAATCATCGAAAAAGTGTCGGTCCATTAAAGGTTTGAAGGCCATGGTGATATAAAGAGAAGCCACCCAAATTGTAGATTGGCGACTCTTGGAGATCATAAAGAGTAACCTACGACATTTTCCTTTTAACACATAATCAATAGACATCGATGATTTTAAAGTAAGAACGTCCTTTTCTCTCTTTAAAGATGATCTCCTGCACTACAGAGTAAGCTCCAACATTTCTGAAAGGCTCTCGATAAACCTAATAGAACTGTAATTTAGTTATGTGATTATGGTTTGGAATTGATATATAGTACATACTTTATTTCAGAAAATAAGTCTAAAAAATTACATTGATTCAGTTCCCTTTTTTACATTCGTTCATATATATATACTATGCATGCGTTCGTTTTGATCGTATATATGTACATATTTATTCTTTTTTTGTGTATTTATTCTTATCTACTAAAGTAACTGAACATTATAAAGAGATCGGTATTCTCTAGCTATTAGAGCCTTTTATAACTAAAAATAACAAAAAAAATTCATGTATATCTAACAGCTTGTGGTTTTGTTTTAAGCCGTGGAAAAGTTCTCAATGATTGAGGGCGTTTCGGCCTAAATTTATATTATTTCACTAATATCATCAGAACTCAAAATCTAGGTTTACTCCTGGCATAAGGTATCTATCTGATTATAATGTTGGGATTTTTGCAAATATGACTCAAAACTTGAAGTCAAACACAAAACTAACCCATGTTTTCTTTTGAAATTTTGATTTGTCTATTTCATCGCCAAAGTTAAAATTATTCACGAAAATGCCATTATTTTTTTTTTTTTTGAAAATGCATATTTTACTTCATCACTCTCATCTTTCTCAAATATTCACAATATTGGCATTGCCATCAATACACCAACCACCATGAACAACCAATTTGAAGCTCTCAATGCACCTAAAAATTGATTTACACTCTTTATTTCTCAATTCTTATGAACTAAAAACAACATCTCTTTCACTTTCTCTTCATATTCATCCAAAAAAATCAAGACTTTGATTCTAAATTTTTTATGGTTCATAGAGCCATTGAAGCTTACGATTCTTGGTGGGTCACTTTTGTTTGAGATTCTGAGTGCTTGGAGAAGACTTATGTGTGCTAAACAAGTTATCTCACTGGTTGAAACTATGAAATCAGTTTTTCCCCAGATCTGTGATACTGTTCGTCCAGACGACTTACCTACATGGAAGTCTTCTGGTCAATGCAGAGGTTAATTTTGCAATTGACTTTTAAATGTATTTTTATCGACGACTTACATGGAAGTCGTCCATCTATGTTTGTTAAAAAAAAAAATTCGAGACAACTTCCACGTAAGTCGTCTAGGGTAAACATGTTAGTTTTGCATTTGACCGGATTGTGTCAGAAATTTTACTTTTCCTGGACGACTTACACGTAAGTCGTCCAGTAAAAAATTAAAAAAATAATATTTTGTTATACCTCTCAGGTTAGTTTTGCAATTAAAAAATAAAACAAAAAAAATTATTTTTTTCTAGACGGCTTACACGGAACTCGTCCGTCCGACGACTTACATTGAAGTCGTCCATGATTTTATTCCGAAATTCTGGTCAAACTTTGCTTATCTTTGACGACTTCCATGTAAATCGTCGGACGGACGACTTCCGTGAAAGTCGTCTGCGTCAATGTTTAATAAACTTTCATTTTCTCTAAAACTATAAAGACTTTTTAATTTTTTTTGTTATTCATGTATATTAATCAATATTGGGGCTACTGAATGAAATTTATAACTTAATTGGTGATATTTATGAGGTTACCAACATTCATGTTTAGTAAAGTTTCTAGCTAATTGAGAAGACTTCTTCTACGTTAGTTTTTGTAAATTTGTTAAGTACCTTTAAGATATGTTTATTTAATTTTCAAAAGTGTTAAGTAACTTCGAGAATATCAAGTAACATGGTTTAATGTGTCTTCTCAGATCATAAGATATACTTTTTACTTATGTATCTAATGAAAGTGTTCTAGCTTTGAACTTATGTAATGTTTTATCTTTTGTAAATTTGACTAAGTTTTCTTGAGAATTCTTCTCCGTTAGTTGTAATAAATTTGATTAATTTTTTTGTGTTATTGTGTTTTGCTATTGAAGTTGTATCAATAACTTCAATTATGTCAAATAATTTTTGCAAAATAATATTGTGGAAAATGAACATATTTACCAAACTTTTTGATTAATATCTTTTCAAATTTACAAAAAAAGTTACAACTAAAGGAGTACACATGCAAATCACAAAACATACCACAAACAAAACTATTATAGATCATTCCTCTACAAAGACAAGCTTAGACTCTACTTGATATGGAAGAAGACCCCGTCAGAAGACTTCCTGGAAGTCGTCTGGAAGACTTCTTTGAAGTCGTCTAAAAAACTTCCTGGAATTCTTCTAGTGCATTATATTTTAGAAGACTTCCGAGAAGACTTCCCATAGGTCTTCCAAAGTCTGATAAAAAATCAGAAAAACATGTATATCAAACCCAGATCTGAAAAACCTGCATATCATATCAAAAAACGTTCAAATGACTTAAAAACAGAGAAAATAAGTGGAAATTAAATAGACATACTTTTATAGAACACACAAAGTACATATCCAAGTGGAAGATGAGAATCATCTGATTAAAAACCTGCAATAAAAGGATAGATTAGTGAGAAAGGCATGAGACAAAAATAAAAAATTCATATAAAGTTTAGTGTTTTCAAGTCAAAGAGAGTAGAGTGAGTTTGGAGAGTTTTAGTTTGAGAAAAAGGTATGAACTTTATGCAACATGAGGTTACCAAATAAAAAAAATCAGACATAAAAACTTACCAAAACGCTCAGATCTATTATGAAAGGGAGACATGGGAGAAGACTCCGTCAGAAGACTTCCTGGAAGTCGTCTGGAAGAATTCCTGGAAGTCGTCTGGAAGACTTCTAGCCCAAAAGTCGTCTGGATCTGATAAACATGCATCTCCAAAAACGTTCAAATGGCTTAAAAACAGAAAAAATGAGTGTAAGATTAGATAGATCTACCTTTATAAAACACACAAAAATACATATCTAAAATTAATAAATCTACCTTTAAATGAGTGGAAGATGAGAACCATGTGATGATAAACCTGCAAAACAAGATAAACTAGTGAGAAAGACATGAAACAAAAATAATAAAGTTTGGTGTTTATAAGTTCAAAGAAATTAGAGAGAGGTTGGAGAGTTTTAGAATGAAGAACATGCCTTTTTTGTTGCAGTTATTTGAGAGGAGGAGAGAGAATGTGTAAATTTTTCTTTGTATATGGAGACAAAAATTCCAATAAGGTTAAATATTTTCGATCAGAAGACTTACTAGACAATTTACTTATAAGTCGCCCAAAAGATTTCAATATTTTTAGCGGGAAACTAAAATATTTTTAGCGGGAAACTAAAATATTTTTAGTGGGAGTTAGAAGACTTTCAGAGAAGTCTTCTAATCGCCAGACGACTTACATGTTAGTCGTCTAGACCTTAAACATAACCCCTAAACTAAATTAACTAACTAAAAACTTCATAAAATCAAATTAAACTTAAAAATTGTTTACTATACACAGAAATAATCACATGTAGGTAAAAATTTAATTTTTCAAAAAAAACATTTAAACTTTCCAAAATCTAACCCTAAGATTACATACAACACTCCAACATATGTTGCCAAACCGCCGACCAAAGAATATCATGATTCACTACTTTCACTCAACTATGTTGAAAACAATTCAATTTTATTATATCTTAATTTATATCACTTAAAACTGTTTATAATTACATGATTTTGATTTTTCGCTTATCAAAATATTTTTTACAAAATTTATAAATTATTTTTAAGATCAACTGTAACTTCCGTGGACGTCGTCCAGAAAACTTAACAGAATCTCAAAAGACTCAGAAGACTTAGCAGGGCTATGTTCGTAAAAATGAGTTATGTTTTTTTGTTTGGTCACAAGGAGCTGACTGTAATTTCACAAGGCTTTTGGATTACTTTTGCATTTCGATTCAAGTTTGGGTATATTTTTACAATCAAAATTAAGTTTTGAATCATATTCGGTAAATCCCCTGTAATGTTCTTCATATAATCATACCACAGACTAGCTAGTTTATTGTAGAATCATTAATTTGGCGTGGATCAACTCTACAAAGAGAATACGATTTGAAAGGTTAGTGGTTGGTTGGGATGCCAGATAAACTTAATTAAATTTGGTATAGAATTTTTTCAAAAAAAAAAAAAAAAAAATTGGTAGAGAATGAAAATATAGGACCTACAAGGTTATTTTATTATTAAGAAATGAGAGCAACTTGATGGAATAGTGATATATTTTGAGAAAAAGAATCGTTAACTTTTCTCGTTTGATATACGACGTCCATATAATTGATCTATTAATATTCTCATATTAAAGGCTATCAACTTTCTTCTTTTCATATGAATTTGCATAGAATCTATTTTACAAATGATCGTCTCTAAATAATTATAAAATTCATCACACATATATATACATATATATATATATTTGCTTTTATAAAAAAATTAGCATGTCTTAATTTTTATTATATCAAAACTATCTATCATACAAAAAATTACTGTTTGTGAACGGAAAACAGGTAAATGATGACATGGCAGGACCTGTGGACACCATGGACTACTCCACGTGGCAAGATTAAGTCTCTGTTGCATGCTTAGGACCCACCAATCACGAGTTGTGCCGAAAAGTTTGGAGAAGCCGTTGCTGTTAGCAGTTTAGTCAAAGCCATCGACTCAATGGACAAAAATATATTTGTTTTTTCAATATATTTGTTTTTTTCTTCTCTTTTAAAAAAAAAATTGGCCGAAAAGAAAAAAAAGGTTAATTTGCTGAATGCCGATATTTGAGGAAGTATTAGTTTTGTAGTAAGAAAATAAAGAGAGAGATAGGAAGAAAAAAGAAGAAAGAAAGGAAAATGTTTAGCTAGTGAAATATAATATATTTTGTGGTTATTGATTCAAATTTTCCAAGAAAAAAAGGTAAGATTTTTCTTTGACAGGGTTTTATTTATACTATGCTTTTCTTTCCATAAAGTACACAGTCCTGGAATTTCTCGTTTGGTGGTTTGCACTAAGAGTTTCTGGCATCCAAAAATGCCATGTGATAAAAATTGTCAAAAATGTAAAAAGTACCTCATGCGACCGACATTATGCTTGGTTTTCATAAAGTGCTAACTTACTGAAAAATGATCGATATAATTGAGATTGATGCAAGTCTAACATGAACTTATGTCTAACATATCAATAATTAATTTTTATTAGAATGTTTCTAATAATCACTCAACTCATACATGAATTTATAATCTTGACAAAAATTGTTTCAGACTTTTCTCAAAAAAGAAAAATTGTTTCAGACTTTGGTCAAGCGTAATTAGCCCAACAGATGACAGATCGCTAATATTAATGATCCGAGAAGAGTGGGTTAATGTAACTGGGACAATTATTTGCATATGATACTATTATGCCTCGTAGGGATCCACATGTTAGGTAGAGACACTCTCGATTCGTTACACGTGAGGTGTCGGTTCAGAAGTTTGCTTTGAACCATGCATAAATGCCCTTTAAAAAAAAATCATGCATAAATGCCATGCAACTTGACGCATATGTTATTACCTTCTTGCAGAATCACATATATACATATGCGGGTGTTACGTATATATACATACCTGCTCCTTCGCTATCGAACTGATACATTATGATTACGTTTGTTCAAGTTACTCTAAATACGTATTCTGACGAAAAATATTGTTTTACCAGAACGAGTCATGGTGGTAAACGAGTTGCGGCTGTAACTTCCGCCACCCGGGTTCGATTCGCGCTGGGAGGGACTATTTACATTGCTTGGGTTCCCGGCAAAGAGGTGAAAACACTTTTTTTCTTAGCAAAAAAAAAACATCGGAATGCTGTTTTAGTGCATCAGATTCAAATCAGGATCTGAAAAATGATAATTAAAAGTTCCTATCAATTGTGAATCGAACAGTTTAAAAATAGTGGTCATGAGAATATTTTTTGAATAGTTTAGTCCTAACATCACGTTTTTATGAGGTTTCCTTCTTGTAGAAGTTACTAAGAACCCTATTCAGATTCTTTATATATAACTTCATAACTAAATCCTGATGCATGCATGCGCGGGGGACATAATCAGGACTCAGGAGTGGACACAATTAAATATTTCATACCAATGAAATATCATATATGGTATTCGATTAACTTGGATGGTTAATAGATTATGGATGAATATGTTTCTCGCAAAAAGGTTTTCTGTAAATCATTATTGGATGGAAACTTATGACGGAATCAAGCCGTATGAATACTTTGCACACAACAATGAGTCTGAGGAATATCTATTAGTGATGAACTACTAAGAGCGTGATTACTAGAGGTTCTTAGGGTTAGGTTTTTCTCTTAACTTTTAACTAAAAAAAAAAAGCTAAGAACCGGTTCTTAAATAAGATATTTAAGAGCCGATTCTTAATTTTTTTATTTAAAAATTAAGAGACATGTTCTTATATTCTGCTAAGAACGCCCCAATAATCATGCTCTAACCCACGTGGCATTCAGTAAATTTCAACAGCTATATATAGTGTATAGACTGTAGCTTAAAGAAACTAACTAATGAAAATGCTTGATGCAGTTAAAAGAAACTTTTTGTCGTATTAATAAAATTACATGTTAGGGGTTATAATTGGCTGATGCAATATTAAAGTCTTAATTCGAGCTAGCGTGATAATTTTTTGTTCGATATTCTTTTTTTTTAAAACACATTATGAAATCACAATTGTACTATGTTAAAGAATATGGGTTTTCGACTGTATATCGTACTTCGTTTTAGTGATTACGAAACAATGGAGACAAATTTTACCAAAAAAAAAAAACAGTGGAGACAACGTATTTATGGAAAAAAAAGAACTGAAGATCAAAATATAGAACGGCCGATGTCTTCATACAAGAGAGAGGTAACTCTTTTTGGATAGGCCTCACGAAGAAAATTATATTCAAGGGAAATTGAGATGTGTGTATATATGTACTTGACAGTTGACATATCTAAACAATTTAGGAGGGACTATATTTCCGTTACTAGATTTGGATTAATTAGGTTTTCTATTATACGGATACATTATTTTTTGGAACTAAACAGTGTAACTTTTTGAAATTCATGATACATAACAACTAGACGAAGTAACAAAGTATATAACATTTCTAACTTAATAATTTATAACAAATATCTTTGCTAAATAATAAACCTGATAACTCATGATTTCAAACACAAGTAAACTAAGAAAATAATTAACAAATAGACTAGCATATGAAGAAAGTGTTTTTATTAATTTCATAAACCATAAAATCATATCTCAACTTTATAATTTAATACATGATATCTAACTACCAGTTTGTCTAGTTTTCTTCTAACATCAAGATAATAAGAAATTTGAAACAGAACAAGAAAATTTATATGCTGAAAAAGAAATAATCGTTCATTTCATTGATAGAAATTTGTTATTATATTTATCTCGAGTACAGGAAGATTACTAATAAAAACAAATTAGGACCAGCGACAAAATAAGAATAAAAATTAGAAAAGGCATATAGTGTTAATGGGAGGGGACCACGATGGCGGTTGCGGGGAACGCTGCAACGTTAAATTGAACTTAACGATCGGTGAGAACGGAAAAGCCGATTTGTGGGGCCCACTAACCATATAGGAGTAGTAATCAGACCCACACTCAAATGGGTTCCAGCGTTCACACACACCACAATATCTGAATTTTCTTTTTACTTTTTAGCTAAGTTCAAATGTTGTTCAAAAAATTAAAGTTGTTGTTTTTTTTTTCCTACAATAATTTGTAACTATAAATACAGACCATACCACACTTCAGCCTCTGTCTCTCTCAAGCCCACACACATACATTCTCACTCTGTTTTCACAACTCAAATCTCATTTTCTTTCTCATTCGCAAACAATGGGTAAATTGTTTAGTTAGTTAGAATTAGTGCATAAACACACTTATATGTTTCACATATCCTTATCTTTTTCTGTTCCTTTTGTTGTTTTCAGTAAGATTCATTGAAGAAAGCACAAAACATGTGGACAAAGAAACAGGAAATAAATCAAATACGGATGTAACGACGGCAAAGAAGAAAGTTCTTCAAGATCTTATCATCAACAATGGAGGAGGACTAATCAATTCATGGGTTGATTCCATGAGAGCTTGTTCTCCTACTCATCTCAAATCTTTGATGAAACAAAGCTCTTGGCTCGTACGTATATTAGTCAATGATTATCAAGCTCTAATTTATGTTGTTTTTTTTTCTTATAATAAATGAAACTGTATAATTTTGCAGAAAGAACATCCATCTGCTTTAGAAATGTTCGAAGAGATTCTTCATGCTTCGGAAGGAAAACAAATCGTTATGTTTTTGGATTATGATGGCACTTTATCTCCCATTGTTGATGATCCAGATCAAGCTTTCATGTCTAAGCAGGTTCATTTCTAAAACCTAACAAAAAATGTACTTATTGAAAGTGTTTTGGCTTATTCTTTTTTGGGTTTGATTTTTAGATGAGAAGAACAGTGAGGAACCTAGCAAATTGTTTTCCGACTGCCATAGTTAGTGGGAGATGCAGAGAAAAGGTATATAAGTTTTCAAATAACACGATCTTATTAGTAATGATTATATATATATTGAAGCTAAATAAAATAATGATGATACTTGTCAGGTTTATAATTTCGTGAAATTGACCGAGTTGTATTATGCTGGAAGTCATGGAATGGACATCAAAGGGCCAGAGCAAGGCTCCAAGTATGAGGCAGTAAGTTTTTTTTTCTCTATACTTTTAACATAAATAATTCATTATATATTTTTCTCAATTTTAATTGTTATTGTATAATTACAGGATAAATCTCTTCTTTGCCAACCAGCTACAGAGTTCCTCCCCATGATCGACGAGGTCACATTCTCCTTCATTCTTCAGTCTACTTTATTTGAATAATAGGAAGAAACGAATTTATTGTTACTAACAGTATTTTATATGTTTTGGTTCAGGTGTATCAAAGATTAATGGAGAAAACAAAATCAACTCCCGGAGGCAACGTAGAGAACAACAAGTTTTGTGTCTCTGTCCACTTCCGACGCGTCGATGAGAAAGTACGATAATATTCTTTTTTAATATTCCATTTTATGCAATAAAAAATAATATTAACCCATCAGTAAATTTGTTTATATACTGACAGAACTGGAGTGATTTGGCTAACCAAGTTCGATCAGTAATGAAGGACTACCCCAAGCTCCGTCTTACCCAAGGAAGAAAAGTAAGATACTAACAATTAATTAGTTCCTACTTTTTAACGTGACCAGAGTTTATTTTCTTAATTAACGGGTTTATGTTTTGGTATAATCGTTCAGGTTTTGGAAATTCGACCTATCATTAAATGGGATAAAGGCAATGCCCTCGAATTTTTATTAGAGTCACTTGGTAAAATCTTCATCGAATAATTAATTATGAGTAATATGATTAGTATTGAGATCAATGGTTGTTAATTAAATTAGTATTGGCTTGTGTAGGGTACGCTAATTGTACCAACGTTTTTCCCCTTTACATCGGCGATGATCGCACAGACGAAGATGCATTTAAGGTATATATATATATATAGAACCTCGTAATGACAGGAAGATTCATATTTTAAAAATATTTTTCGATGATCGAAATAAATTTGATGTTATAGATACTGAGAGAAAGAAGACAGGGTCTTGGCATTCTTGTTTCCAAATCTCCAAAGGAGACTAACGCGTCTTACTCTTTGCAAGAGCCTGATGAGGTAAATTGATATATATAATTCGATATAAATATTAAGTTCATATTAAGTGTTTTACAAGTCCTTAAACAATTTATGTATATTGTGCACATAGCTGACTACATTTTTTTCTTTCTAACAGGTTATGGATTTCCTGCAACGGTTAGTGAAATGGAAACAACTGAGATCTGGAGCATGATTAGAGCTATAAAAAAAGAGAGATATCTTTTTAATAACTCGTTAATCCAGTTTTTTTCCTGCTCGTGGTGTACTCAATGTATCTTTCACAAACAAATTTGTACTGAATGCAAATGTAAAATTTCTTTTAAAAATGTAGATCCATTCTCAAAGAAAACATTTTATATAATAATCGATCATATATGGAATTATATACAATTTATCTCTGCGCGTGAATATATATACTTGACTTATATCTAGATGTCATCATGATTCTCAAAATAAAATGAAGCTAGTATAAGTATTATTTTCACTTCAGTTAAAATTTTAAAAGATAAGTCCGCATTTCAATATTTTCTAATGATCCCCCCCCCCCCCCCCCCCAATTTAAAATAGAAGTAATCAAAGTGAAAACAAATCTAGGAGATATTGATGCATCTGGTACAATTATTTTTGAGTTGAGTGTAAATTGTTAATAAACAGTTAAATATATATTTAAAATGAATTGTTGAGTTGTGTGAAAAGCCAGTTTACAAAAAAAAATGTTGAGTTGTGTGTTTTATAGTTTAGTTTGTTCTGATAGTCAGATATAACTACATACAATTAACTAAATAAAACTGGGTTATATATTTTTCGTCTGTGCAGTTCAAATAGTAATTTTAGTTTTTATGGAGTGAACATCTCTAGTTAAGGTTTTTTTGGGCAGTCTTTGTTTATATTATTGATTAAAGCCACAGGTTTTCTCAGATTATAGAATCTTTAGATAAGCTAAGCTCATTGCATATTTGCATGGAATCTATTTGCAAAGAAGAAAGAATCCTTTCATTTACAAAAATAAAAAGAAGGAATCCTTTTTATTTGATTACTAAACCATAAGAATTAATGGAATATTCTATTAGGCAAAACTTGGGTGGGAAGATAGCGTCAAAGAGACTCGACCTATGATCGGATCTTTACTGCTAAGCTTAATTAACTAAGACTTACTTATATAGTTAATTGTTTTAAGTAGAGTAAATAATTCCTAACTATATACGTAACCAATTACATATTTTGGATGGAATCTTATATATTATAACTTGTCTAACTTTACGGATCCCAATAAAACTTCACCAATAAGAGAATCTCTCTGACAGCACAGCTAAATATGCTTTAAAGTCAATATCAACAATTTGTGTGAGACCTCGTTCATTTTCTTTTCTGGTCACTACATGTTTTTTTTTTTGTTACTGAAAAGCATACCGATGTAGCATATCCACAATGTGTATGCTGTCATTTCATTTGCATTATAGGCAATGACTTAGTAACTTGATCGAATTTGATTTTCCATTGTTTTCACGAAGATTAGCTTTTGTAGATTATCTAGGTAGTCTAATCAAGATAATTTAGATTTTTAAACTCACTCCTGAATATTTACAAGATACATTTACAAAACAAATTTATATTTATTTAATTCCTGAATTTATTGTTAGTAAGCTTTTAATATTCCTGAATATTTGAATTGTCAGGGTCACATATCCAATGTGGTCAATTCAATACTTTGACTCATAGAGAAGATGAAAACTAAGACTTTTCAATCCTTTCCTCATATTAATGTAAACAAAAAACAACTACCTAATTAAATAATATGTTCGAAGGACCAACTTGATTGACTTCTTATATCCTATACATGGACCTAATTATAAGTGTGTATGTAGCCATGGGAGACAAGAAGAAAATCTTTTGCTAATGATTATAATATGGTAACTAGATAAATCATTATCGTTAACTAGGCTTTCATTAGGGTTTTGGTCTCACATTATTGGCTGTCTACTTTGAACAAACCATACTTCATCCGTATCCCCCGACATGCCACAAGATCATTATGAGATTTGGTGGCTCATTAATTTATCTTTAATTTTAAACTTTAAACTGTTTAACTGCGCCAAAATTATTATTGCAGTAATAATAATTTTATATGAAATGCGTATATATTTTTAACAACCCTAAGTTTTTAGGGATGTTCCCTACTATAGAAAATAATGAAAATTCTTAAGCCAATTGGCCCGTGAATTGTGAAGCTTGTCCAGTATTTTCCGATAGTCGACACGTTTTAAACACTAGATTCAACTAATCTATTTTCTTCCAATTGGTTTCTTGTCATTCAACTTATTCAATGAACCTCGTAGTATTTAATTTAGTTGATTACGCAAACCCTAATTTGCTTCTATTAACAAGGGAATCAGCTCTAGATCCGAATCTTTCATAGAATTGTAGCTAGGTCTCATAATGCGTCTGGAAATTGAGTCGTTCGGCAATGGTTTATAAATAAATAGATGAGCAGTTACGATAAATTAATTCGGACTATGCAAACTATTTCACCAAAGCAATTCAGACTTAACAGTGAAGAATAATCATGTGCATATATATGTGTATGCATGTATATATAATTGACAAACCTCACCAAAATCATGTTTATTCTACTATCTATAAACTTTTTCATGCTACATGTACAATATCATTTATTTCAACAGCGGAAAATATTTGATAGGTTGATCTTACATACTATTATGATCCACTGACTAAATAAAGCACTATTTAGTTAATGCCTTTATTTGCCGCCAAAATAAAAGTTAATGCCTTTATTTTTTATTTTTATTTTGGAACAGTTAGTTAATGCCTTTATTTTTTCTCTCTCTTATTAGCTTAACAATTTTTCCTATTGGGTTAGGGTTTACACCTAAGGAGAAAGACATAATTAATATTAACGCATGACTCTAAACAATAATTGTTGAAAAGAGAAAAAGTTACGAGTGACGAGTTGGAATCCACCAGAAAAGGTGAGAGAGATTCTCTATAATTTCACTTTTCTAACTTTAGTTTCTCCAACTGTGTCCGTTTAAAGAAATATTTTTTAACATTACAGATAAAAAAATAAAAAGAAAACATATTTCATCCTCCAATTATTGGCCGACTAAAATTTATAAATCTTAGAAGCACAATAATAGGAGCATTCGACCAATTATTGTTCGCAGTAAGTTTCCAAGTTCGTAGGCCATAGGTCAATTTTAAGAGATTCATTAATTCGTGAAAGTATGAAAATAGTAGCAAAAAGACGTATTACTAATAATGCATGTCTTCTTTGAAATTTTGGTTGGCACACCAAGTGAATACAAGCGTATTCAAGTTGAAGTGCTTTAATCATAAAGATGAAGCGCATTACGATTTACTCAATTTGTAATTAGTTCTGAAAAATATATTGTAGTTTTAAAATATATGAACATAGCATTTGACCACAGAAATTTAAATAGAAACGCGAATAACAAAACATTAACTCTGGTTATTATTGGGCGTCTGTTCTATTAAGTGTCAACTTCTTACTACTAAAAAATTTAAATTTCACAAAAATGCGTAAAACTTTTTTTTTTGAACACTAAATGCTTAAAACTTAAAGTAACAAAAAACAGACCCTGATTCCTGAAAAGGATGTGTGAATATTAAACTGGAGTTGGGTTATAAAAAAAAAACAAATTAGACTGGAGTTATTTATATGTAAAAAACAACTAGCTAAGGATATAAAATTTAGATGAATGAAGCCCTTCAATTAACAAATTAAGACCAGCAAGACTAGCGTACTATCTGTTATAAATTTATTATACCTCATTTGATGTCTCCATACTGTAAAAGAAATATTAATATTTGTCAAATAAAAATGCCCAGGGACAGTTCACATGACCAAGATTCCTTTTTTGTGGATCATCTTAAGGTGTTTTTATGAATGACTTTGCAACACGTATTCTCTGAATTATGTTCATCATTAAGCATGTGGCATGCCACATCTGTTTTTTTCTAATGAATTACGAAGCATGCGGCATGCTACATCTGTTAATGTATAGTTGTATAGGAAGTTCCAAACTCTTTGGTGGCATGTGGAAGCATGTGACTCAGATGCCCTCATTATAGGGAGCAAAACTTGTGTGTCGATCTTTTACTTAACAATCCGCCCTGACACCTTCTTATGGATATGAGGAAATATTGTTGTGGTGTTAATTAAAATTATTTGTTTAGGAATTCTGAACGATTTTAGTGGATGATTGATGGGATTTTAACTAAATAAATCAAATAAGAAATCAGTATTTATTTAGGGAATGTGGCCAAGGTAGAAAGTACAAGAACTGAAGAATCATATAAAGAAACACAAATCAAGAGATTGCTAACAGAGCCATGGGTTCCAACGAGACCATGTGTAATCGTAGGAGAGAAGTTTGTATTGGTCTTTATAATTTCCGGCTTTTAACCGGTATCAGCAACCTCGTCTCCAACTCCAACTGGGTCTAGTGTAGAAGAACTGTTTTTGAGTAAAATAGTATGAATAACAAAAGAAATGTGAAGTGGCTGTTAATGTTTAAATTTTTTTTTTTTTGAATAAGATGAGTATGAATATCATCCCACATAAGAAGTTTCTAGGTAAGTATCATATGGATCTGTTTTTATTTTAGATTCAAAGTTAATTTGACTGCCCAAATAAAGCTTATTATTTGCATGGAACTTTTAGTAAAATAGAAGAATGTAAAATAGAAGAACCTTTAGTAAAAAGGAGCAAGTAGAAGAAAATTTGTCCTTTTAAAACATACAAACTTGAATTTGCATTCTCCAGTAAGTGGGCTGACATTTATTCGGCCTTTATTTATAGGCTTTCAATTTACATATATATGGGCTTGGCTTGTTTTTCTTAGTAAAAAAAATACGAATTGGGAAACAAAATGTAAAATATAAATTATTAAAATGAATTTTCTTATATTAAATTCATAATCCAACATATTCCAATATTTTATTTAGATAAATAAAGTGCCAATATTTTTTGCCAGTGATCGGTGTAAATGACAAATTTGCCTCACCTGTTGGTATTCACTATTCAGGTATTTGGCTAACTGATCCGTTCTCAAATCCACAACGGAACCATACACTGCCCTTGGTTAGGGTTTTGATCAGGCTGCCCTTGGTTAGGGTTTTGATCAGGTAGCCTTCTTACCGAGGTCGTTGGTTAGGGTTTGATCAGGTTTAATCCAGAGGCTGAAACAGGAGCCAGGAGGGAAGATGATGATTGGGGAGCTGTTAGCAGACGTGAAGGAAGTTTTAAGTGGTTTTAAGGTGAGCTTAGAGGATAAAAAAAAAACTGCAACGTTGTCCACCAACAAACAACAACTTCCACTCTTTATCAACTTGAGCAGTGGCGGACCAGACACATCAGGAAGCGTGAAAATCAGTCCAGTTTGACCAGTAACGTACGAGATCAAGCTATATCTCGTACGTTGCAATAACATAATCATCAAGACAAGAAAGAAATCACTTGTCCTGTCTTTTTCATCACACTGAAGCTCGAACAGCAACATTCTCTCACTTAACTGCAACAGCATACAAATAATGATCTTGATGGACTCACTCATGTCGGGAATCCTAACCTTTGATAACGCTCATCCGATTAGATTAGGAAAACAAATACTCTAAATTTGTTAACGTTGTTCCTTTTGTATTTTAAATTCAAGACCAAACTCACAGAAAAATAAATTGGTTTATTGTCACGCTAACCCATTAAACAAAACCACCAACTTTTCATAGAATTATGTAACAGATTTATATGAATGCATAATCCTCTCGTTGATGTTGCCAAACTACGGATTGATTCAAAATATATATATGTAAAAGCACAGTCACAATTGATTCAAGACAACATTCGTGAAGAACGCAAGAAAAGGTATGAACTGGGAACCCTAAGCACAGCATTAGACCATTCAACATTTCCCCAAACTTGACCATCTTGGCGCTTTTCAAGCGCAACTAACGCACAGCAAATAGTCTTATTTTGACAATGAGGACCAGGCCGCGCAAACTTGTCCCACAAGACTATGAGTTTCCCATTGAGGTTAACTGTTTCAATCAAACCACGACGACAACTCTTATTCAGTGAAGACAAACCCTTGACCGGTTTCCACTCTTTACACTCTCTATCGTACCACATGCAACTTTTCGTACCACAAGAGTATAATAGATTACCTATCGTTCACCTACTATCACCCACGAGTGCTTTTGCTGCAACGTTCCATTCACGTTTTTTCGGATCATAAACTGAGTCTTTTTCCTCGTTGCTCCTAACGTAAATCTTTCCTTGGATAATCTCTAACTTTCTTATGACTGAAGAGAAGCGTAGCTCGGTTCCAGGGTCAGGTAAAGGTTCCCATGTTTGAGTCTTCGTATCGAAAACCTCACCCCAACAATCATTTGCCGTGCAACCTCCCACTACGTATATCTTACCATCTAGGACGCACGCACTAGGATTCGATCGAGCTACGGTCAAACTGGGAGCTTTACGCCATAGAAGATTCTCTTTATTGCGGACAATCATGACAGGGGAAGGATGATAGAATTGTCTAAGTGCATACACTTGTGAAGCAACCGTAAGCATTATCCGTGGTACTATAGGAGCATAGATAGAGGGCACTTGTGCCAAGGTAGACTTCTTCATCTCTAGGTCAATCAAGAGGGTGAACCAATATGAGGGAAGAGGACGGTCAGGAAGCTGTAAGCAGACATGAAAGGAGATTTCATTTGTTTTGTGGTGAAATCGCGCGTGGTTGAGCTCGATGGATAAGATGAGAGAGCGAAAGGTTTTCGAGACTAGGGAGAGTTTAGGGTAGTACGATTTCGATACGCGTGCTAAGCAGTTCAGAATGATTACATCTGGAAGCGACAAAAACGATGGATGAGATGGTTCGTCCTGTTTCTTCTTTTTGCACGGTGGTTCCACTTCCAAATTCATAGCCGCAGAGACGGCGTACGTCTTGAACACACGAGAGGTTTTCAACTTTTCATTAATTAGGGCAAACACGATTAGTTAGGGAGTATATATTCGTTTTTGATTTAATAATATATTGAGTCAATTATAGATTGAGTCAACCAAAAAAAAAAAAACATAAAAGAATTACGAAAAGGAACTTGGTCACCAAGTAAATATACAGTAGTTATTTTCTTTTGGCTTCTCACCAAAGAAAAAGATCCCACAGGAGGATTACTACTTTACTAGGTCTAAGCTTTGGATATGACTTGGAAACAAAAAATCTAGAAGAAAAAATACAATGTTTGTTGCTCGCCGTCTTCATCTTTCCTGCAAATATGGTGCTGCAAATATTCTCAGAGGGTTAGTTGTATTCTTATAACCCTAATATCTATCGCTTCGCTTTGGATCAAATTGACTTCAAAGCAGTGATTCATCTTCAATATTCAAAAAAAAAATGTAGGAAAAGGATTCAATCATTCAATTACAGTAAATCAACAAAACGGAGCAGTGGAAAGACAGATGTTAACCCTCAGTTGCTTACAGGAACTCAAACTTATCCACGCTCACGTCTTCGTTATGCTGCTGTATTTAGCTTTTAAAACTTTTTGTTGCTTTCATTTGTTTTTGAATTATTTAGATCTATTCTCTGTTAATAAAAAAAAACTATTCGATGCTATATGTTTCCTTTTACTTCAGCCAGCACTCGTGCTTGGGTTTACTGGATTCATCGGGTTTCTTCATTACAACGACGAAAGGAGAGCTGTTCCTAAAGGTATATATATACAGATATTTTTTCATTGGAACGATAGAGAGTTTTCAACTTCTTTTCTGCTTCTACAGGTATAACAAGCAGCAATAGCGGTTGTGGTTGTGGTTCTAATACAACTGTCAAAGGTCCGATCATCGGAGGTCCATTCACGCTTATGAGTACACAAAACAAGATTGTCACCGAGAAAGAGTTTTGTGGTCAATGGGTTCTGCTCTACTTTGGATACTCGTTTTCCCCCGATGTTGGACCGGAGCAGTTGAAAATGATGTCCACAGCAGTTCATCCATTAGGTTTGACTCAAAGCTCGTGCTATTTTCATCAGTTTATATGAATATGATCTTTTAGCTACTAATCATGTCTTGTCTTGATGGAAACAGAGTCTAATCATGACCAGAAGATTCTGCCTGTCTTTGTCACTCTTGACCCTCTACGAGATACACCTTTTCATCTCCATGCCTACTTGAAAGGTCCTCCGTTATATTCCAGCTACTTTATAATCTCTCTAACGCTGCGTTGCTTATAATTTTTATTTATTTACAGAATTTGACAGTAGGATACTTGGACTGACTGGATCCGCAAGTGCAATTAGGCAAATGGCGCAAGAGTATCGTGTTTATTTCAAGAAGGTCCAAGAAGATGGTGACGATTATCTCGTTGGTACTTGTCACAACATGTAAGGAACCTTACTCCAATATACATAATCAAAATCTTTTTGCTCATAAGAAAGAAAAAAGAGTGCTAAAATGTTGATATGTTGGGTGTACAGGTACTTGTTGAATCCAAAGATGGAGGTTGTCAGATGCTTTGGGATTGAGTATAATCCAGCTGACCTCTCACGAGAGGTTCTTAAAGAAGTTACTTCCGTTTCATATATAGCTAGTGACGCATTTTGAGAATACCCAAAGAGAGCTGTTCACAGAAAGAAACCTCTAAGATGTTTTGAATATTTTGGTCTACTGGTCGAGAACCTTGTTTCCGTTTCTCTGGAGAATAGCGATTTTATATTGGTTAGTTCACTAATTTAGTGTGTATTATAAGTTTTAATAAATTAATATGAAGTTTTAATAAATTAATTGATAAAAAATTAGAAGTTTAGAACGTTGCTCATGTACTATGAAAGATAATTTAACATACATTAATACAAATGAAGAATGTGATTATAAATTTTAAAACAACAGTGAAGAATATAGGTTTCAGAATATATAACATTTACCAAAAAACCTTAATATTTTCGTAAGGGTATATATAGATTTTGATAAAAATTCAAAAAATATGATAATATTGTTATAATGCATAGTTGCATCCTGCACTAATATATGTTGATGGTCAAAGATATTTGTAACCTTTGTTGTCTCCGTTTCTCTAGAGAATAACAATTTTATAGTGGTGTTAGTCCACTGATTTAGTGAGTGTGAAGTTTTACTAAATTAATTTGTAAAAAATTAGAACGTTGTCCATGTACAATGAAAGAGAATTTAACATACATTAATACAAATGTACAATGAAATTATAAATTCTAAAATAACACTAAAGAGTATATGCTTCATTCAGAATATAGAGCAATTATCGAAAAACTCAATAATTTCATAAGGACATATAGGTTTTGAGAAAAATTAAAAAAATATGAAAATATTGTATTAATGCATAGTTGCATTCTGCACTAACATATGATGATAGTCAAAGAGGTTTGGAACCTTTGTTGTCTCCGTTTATCTAGAGAATAACTATTTTATAGTGGTTAGTAGACTAATTTAGTGAGTGTATAAAGTTTTACTAAATTAATTGATAAAAAAAGAACGTTGCCCATGTACCATGAAAGATAGTTTAACATACATTATTACAAATGTAGAATGTGGTTAGAAATTTTAAAACAACACTAAAAAGTGAGGCTTCAGATTATAGAACACTTACCGAAAAACTCAATATTTTTCGTACAGCTTTACACATAAATTTTGAAAAAAATTCAAAAAATATGATAATATTTTTTAATTCATAGTTGGATCATGCACTAATATATGATGATGGTCAAAGAGGTTTGAAACCTTTGTTGTCTACGTTTCTCTAGAGAATAACGATTTTATAGTGGTTAGTACACTAGTGGTTAGTACACTAATTCATTGACTGTATGAAGTTTTACTAAATTAATTGAGAAAAAATTAGAACGGTACCCATGTGCCATGAAACATAGCTTAACGTAATTAATACAAATGTAGAATGTGATTAGAATTTTTAAAACAACACTGAAGACTATATGCTTCAGAATATAAAACATTTACCAAAAAATTCAATATTTTCGTAGGGGTTTACACATAAATTTTGAGAAAATTTAAAAAATATGAAAATATTGTTTTAATACATAGTTGCATCCTGCAATAACATACGATAATGGTCAAAGATGTTTCAAACATCTGTTGTCTCGGTTTCACAGCGATTTTATAATGGTTAGTCCACTGATTTAGTGAGTGTATGAAGTTTTAATAAATTAATTGATAAAAAAACTAGAACGTTGCTCATGTAGATTAATACAAATGTAGAATGTGTTTAGAAATTTTAAAACAACAGTGAAGATCATAGGCTACAGAATATAGATCATTTTTCGAAAAAATTAATATTTTCGTAGGGGTTTACATATAGATTTTGAGAAAATTCAAAAAAATATGAAAATATTGTTTTAATGCATAGTTGCATACTTTACTATTATATGATGATGGCCAAAGAGGTTTTGTGACCTCTGTTGTCTCGGTTTCATAGCAATTTTATAGTGGCTAGTCCACTGATTTAGTGAGTGTATGAAGTTTTAGTAAATTAGTTGATAAAAATTAGAACGTTGCTCCTGTACCATGAAAGAGAATTTAACATACAGTAATACAAATGTAGAATGTGTTTAGAAACTTTAAAATAACAGTGAAAAGTATAGGCTTCAGAATATAGATCATTTATCGAAAAATTCAATATTTTCGTAGGGGTTTACATATAGATTTTGAGAAATATTAAAAAAAAATGGCAATATTGTTTTAATGCATAGTTGCATCCTGTGCTATTATATGACGATGGTCAAAGAGGTTTGTAACCTTTGTTGTCTCCGTTTCTCTAGAGAATAGCGATTTTATAGTGGTTAGTCTAATGATGTAATAAGTGTATGAAGTTTTACTAAATTAATTGATAAAGAATTTGAATGTTACCCATGTATCATGAAAGAGAGTTAACCTAAATTAATATAAATTTAGAATGTGGCTAGAATTTTTAAAATGACAGTGAAGAGTATAGGCTTCAAAATATAGAGCATTTACCGAAAACTCAATATATTCTTAGGGTTTTACACATAGATTTTGAGAAAAAAACAAAAAAAAATAAAAATATTTTTTTAATGCATAATTGTATCCTCAACTAACATACAATGATGTCCAAAGAGGTTTGGAATCTTTGTTATCTCCATTTCTCTAGAAAATAATGATTTTATAGAGTGTATGAAGTTTTACTAAATTAATTGATAAAAAACTTAGAATGTTACCCATATATCATGAAAGAGAGTTTAAGATTCATTAATAAAAATGTACAATGTAGTTAGAAACTAAAAAAAAACACTGAAAAGTGTACGCTACAGAATATTGAACATTTACCGAAAAACTCAATATTTTCGTAGGGGTTTACACATAGACTTTGAAAAAAATTAAAAAATATGAAAATAATTTTTTAATGCATAGTTGCATCCTGAAATATCATATAATGATGGTCAAAGAAGCTTGAAACCTTTGTTTTCTCCGTTTCATAGTGATTTTATAATGGTTAGTCCAATAATTTATTGAGTGTGTGAAGTTTTACTAAATTAATTAATAAAAAAATAGAAGAGTACCCATGTACCAAGAAAGAGAGTTTAAAATAATTAATACAAATGTAGAATGCAATTAGAAATTTATAACAACACTGAAGAGTATATGCTTCAAAATATAGAGCATTTACCGAAAAACTCAATATTTTCGTAGGGGTTTACACATAGATTTTGAATTTTTTTAAAAAATATGAAAATATTGTTTTAATGCATATTTGCATCCTGCAATAACATACGATGATGGTCAAAGATGTTTGAAACCTCTGTTGTCTCAGTTTTATAGCGATTTTATAGTGGTTAGTGCACTGATTTAGTGAGTGTATGAAGTTTTAATAAATTAATTTATAAAAATTTAGAACGTTGTTCATGTACCATGAAAGAGAGTTTAACATACATTAATACAAATGTAGAATGTGTTTAGAAAATTTAAAACCACAGTGGAAAGTATAGGCTTCATATTATAGAGCATATATCAAAAAAATCAATATTTTCGTAGGGGTTTACATATAGATTTTGAGAAATATTAAAAAAATATGACAATATGGTTTTAATGCATATTTGCATCCTGTACAATTATATGATGATGATCAAAGAGGTTTTTGACCTTTGTTGTCTCCGTTTCTCTAGAGAATAGCAATTTTATAGTTGTTAACCTACTGATTTAGTGAATGTAAGAAGTCTTACTAAATTAATTGATAAAGAATTAGAATGTAACCCATGTATCATGAAAGATAGTTTAACCTAAATTAATATAAATTTAGAATGTGGTTAGAATTTTTAAAACGACAATGAAGAGTATAGGCTTCAAAATATAGATCATTTATCGAAAACTCAATATATTCGTAGGGTACACATAGATTTTGGGGAAAAAATAAAAAAAATATGAAAATATTGTTTTAATGCATAGTTGCATCCTGAACTAAATGTCCAAAGAGGTTTGGAACATTTTTTATCTCCATTTCTCTAGAGAAAAATGATTTTATAGTGGTTAGTCCACTAATTTAATGAGTGTAAAAAGTTTTACTATGATAAAAAAAATTTGAATATTACCCATCTATCATGAAAGAGAATTTAAGATTCATTAATTGAAATGTATAATGTGGTTAGAAACTAAAAAAACACCGAAGAGTGTAGGTTTCAGAATATTGAGCATTTACCGAAAAACTCAATATTTTCGTAGGGGTTCACACATAGATTTTGAGAAAAATTAAAAAAATATGAAAATATTGATTTAATACATAGTTGCATCATGCAATATCATGTAATGATGGTCAAAGAAGTTTGAAACATTTGTTGTCTCCTTTTCATAGCGATTTTATAGTACACTAAATTATTGAGTGTACGAAGTTTTACTAAATAAATTGTTAAAAATTAGAACTGTACCCATGTACCATGAAAGATAGTTTAACATAATTAATAAAAATGTAAAATGTGATTAGAAATTTTAAAACAACACTGAAGAGTATATGCTTCAAAATATAAAGCATTTACCGAAAAACTTAATATTTTAGTAGGGGTTTTAATGCATAGTTGTATCCTGCAATAACATACGATGATGGTCAAACATGTTTGAAACCTCTGTTGTCTCGGTTTTATATCTATTTTATACTGGTTAGTCCATTGAGTTAGTGAGTGTATGAAGTTTTAATAAATTAATTTATGAACAATTAGAATGTTGCTCATTTACCATGAAAGAAAGTTTAACATACATTAATACAAATGTAGAATGTGTTTAGAAATTTAAAACAACTGAGAAAAGTATAGGCTTCAGAATATAGAGCATTTCTCGAAAAACTCAATATTTTCGTAAGGGTTAACACGAATATTTTGAGAAAAATTCAAAAAATATGAAAATATTGTTTTAATGCATAGTTTCATCCTGTACTATTATATGATGATGGTCAAAGAGGTTTGTGACCTTTGTTTTCTTCGTTTCTCTAGAGAATAACGATTTTATAGTGGTTAGTCTACTGATTTAGTGAATGTATGAAGTTTTATTAAATTAATTGATAAAGAATTAGAATGTTACCCATGTATCATGAAAGAGAGTTTAACCTAAATTAATATAAATTGGGAATGTGGCTAGAATTTTTTTAAAAACATTGAAGAGTACATGCTTCAAAATATAGAGCATTTACGAAAGCTCAATATATTCGTAGGGTGTTTACACATAGATTTTGAGAAAAAAATAAAAAAATATGAAAATATTGTTTTAATGCATAGTTGCATCATGAAATAACATACAATGATGTCCAAAGAGGTTTGGAACCTTTGTTATCTCCATTTCTCTAGAAAATAATGATTTTATAGTGGTTAGTCCACTGATTTAATGAGTGTATGAAGTTTTACTAAATTAATTGATAAAAAAACTCGAATTTTACCCATCTATCATGAAAGATAGTTTAAGATTAATTAATATAAATTTAGAATGTGGTTAGAAACTAAAAAAAACATTGAAGAGTGTAAGCTTCAGAATATAGAGCATTTACCGAAAAACTCAATATTTTCGTAGGGTTTACACATAGATTTAGAGAAAAATTAAAAAAAATATGAAAATATTGTTATAATGCGTAGTTGCATCCTGCAATATCATATAATGTGGGTCAAAGAAGTTTGAAACCTTTGTTGTCTCTGTTTCATAAATATTTTATAATGATTAGTCCACTAAATTATTGAGTGTATGAAGTTTTACTAAATTAATTGATAAAAAATTAAAACGATACCCATGTACCATGAAAGAGAGTTTAAAATAATTAATACAAATGTAGAATGTGATTAGAAATTTTAAAACAACACTGAAGAGTATATGCTTCAGAATATAAAGCATTTACCGAAAACCTCAATATTTTCGTAAGGGTTTACACATAGATTTTGAGAAAATTAGAAAAAAATACGAAAATATTGTTTAAATGCATAGTTGCATCCTAAAATAACATACGATGATGGTCAAAGATGTTTCAAACCTCTGTTGTCTCGGTTTCATAGCGATTTTATAGTGGTTAGTCCACTGATTTAGTGAGTATATGAAGTTTTAATAAATTAATTGATAAAAAAACTAGAATGTTGCTCTTGTACCATGAAAGAGAGTTTAACATACATTAATACATTAATACAAATGTAGAATGTGTTTAGAAATTTTAAAATAACAGTGAAGATCATAGGCTTCAGAATATAGATCATTTATCAAAAAACTCAACATTTTCGTAGGGGTTAACACATATTTTGAGAATTTTTTTAAAAATATGAAAATATTATTTTAATGCATATTTTCATCATGTACTATTATATGATGATGGTCAAAGAGGTTTGTGACCTTTGTTGTCTCCGTTTCTCTAGAGAATAACGATTTTATAGTTGTTATTCTACTGATTTAGTGAGTGTATGAAGTTTTATTAAATTAATTGATAAATAATTAGAATGTTATCCATGTATCATGAAAGAGAGTTTAACCTAAATTAATATAAATTTAGAATGTGGCTAGAATTTTTAAAACGACAATGAAGAGTACATGCTTCAAAATATAGAGCATTTACGAAAGCTCAATATATTCGTAGGGTTTTACACATGGTTTTTGAGAAAAAAATAAAAAATATGAAAATATTATTTTAATGCATAGTTGCATCCTGAAATAACATACGAAGATGTCCAAAGAGGTTTGAAACCTTTGTTATCTCAATTTCTCTAGAAAATAATGATTTTATAGTGGTTTGTCCACTGATTTAATGAGTTTATGAAGTTTTACTAAATTAATTTATAAGAAAAACTAGAATGTTACCCATCTATCATGAAAGATAGTTTAAGATTCATTAAAATATATTTAGAATGTGGTTAGAAACTAAAAAAAAACACTGAAGAGTGTAGGCTTCAGAATATTGAGCATTTACCGAAAAAAACTCAATATTTTCGTTGGGTTTACACATAGATTTAGAGAAAAATTAAAAAAAAAAAATATTGTTTTAATTCATAGTTGCATCCTGCAATATCATATAATATTGGTCAAAGAAGTTTGAAACCTTTGTTGTCTCCGTTTCATAGCGATTTTATAATGGTTAGTCCACTAATTTATTGAGTGTGTGAAGTTTTACTAAATTAATTGATAGAAAATGAGAACGGTACCCAAGTACCATGAAAAAGAGTTTAAAATAATTAATACAAATGTAGAATGTGATTAAAAATTTTTAAACAACACTGAAGAGTATATGCTTCAGAATATAAAACATTTATCGAAAAACTCAATATTTTCATAGGGGTACACATAGATTTTGAGAAAATTAAAAAATACGAAAATATTATTTTAATGCATAGTTGCATCATGTAATAACATACGATGATGGTCAAAGATGTTTCAAACCTCCGTTGTCTCGGTTTCATAGCGATTTTATAGTGGTTAGTCCACTGATTTTGTGAGTGTATGAAGTTTAAATAAATTAATTGATAAAAAAACTAGAACGTTGCTCATGTACCACGAAAGAGAGTTTAACATATTTTAATACAAATGTAGGATGTGTTTAGAAATTTTAAAGCAACAGTGAAGATCATAGGCTTCAGAAAATAGATTATTTATCCATAAATTCAATAGTTTCGTATGGGGTTTACATATAGATTTTGAGAAAAAAAAAAAATATGAAAATATTTTTTTAATGCATAGTTGCATCATTTACTATTATAGTGGTTAGTCCACTGATATAATGAGTGTATGAAGTTTTACTTAATTAATTGATAAAAAAATTAAATTGTTACCCATCTATCACGAAAGAGAGTTTAAGATTCATTAATAAAAATGTAGAATATGGTTAGAAACTAAAAAAAAACACTGAAGGGTGTAGGCTTCAGAATATTAAGCATTTGCCGAAAAACTCAATATTTTCGTAGAGTTTACATATCTATTTTGAGAAAAACTGAAAAATATAAAAATATTGTTGTAATACGTAGTTCCATTCTACAATTTTGAAACTTTTGTTGTCTCTGTTTCATTGCGATTTTATAGTGGTTAGTCTACTAATTTTATAGTGGTTAGTCCACTAATTTTATAGTGGTTAGTCCACTAATTTATTGAGTGTATGAAGTTTTACTAAATTAATTGATAAAAAATTAGAACGGTACCCATGTACCATGAAAGAGAGTTTAAAATAATTAATACAAATGAAAAATGTGATAAGAAATTTTAAAACAACAGTGAAGAGTATATGCTTCAGAATATCAAGCATTTACCGAAAAACTCAATAATTTCGTAGGAGTTTACACATAGATTTTGAGAAAAATTAAAAATATGAAAATATTGTCTTAATGCATAGTTGCATCCTGCAATAACATCCGATGATGGTCAAAGATGTTTGAAACCTCTGTTGACTCGGTTTCATAGCGATTTTATAGTAGTTATTCCACTGATTTAGGGAGTGTATGAAGTTTTAATAAATTAATTGATAAAAAAAATTAGAACGTTGCTCATGTAACATGAAAGAGAGTTTAACATACATTAATACACTTGTAGAATGTGTATAGAAATTTTAAAAAAATTGTGAAGATGATAGGCTTCAGAATATAGAGCATTTCTCGAAAAACTTAATATTTTCGTAGGGGTTAACACATAGATTTTGATAACAATTCAAGAAATATGAAAATATTTTTTTAATGCATAGTTGCATCATGTACTATTATATGATGATGGTCAAAGAGGTTTGTGACTTTTGTTGTCTCCGTTTCTCTAGAGAATAACAATTTTATAGTGGTTAGTCTACTGATTTAGTGAGTGTATGAAGTTTTACTAAATTAATTGATGGAGAATTAGAATATTACTCATGTATCATGAAAGAGAGTTTAACCTAAATTAATTTAAATTTAGAATGTGGTTAGAATTTTTAAAACGACACTGAAGACTATATGCTTCAAAATATAGAGCATTTACCGAAAATTCAGTATATTCGTAGGGTACACATAGATTTTGAGAAAAAAAACTGAAAAATATGAAAATATTGTTTGAATGCATAGTTGCATCATGTACTATTATATGTTGATGGTCAAAGAGATTTGTGACCTTTGTTGTCTCCGTTTCTCTAGAAAATAGTGATTTTATAGTGGTTAATCCACTGATCTGATGAGTGTATAGTTTTACTAAATTAATTGATAAAAAAATTAGATTGTTACCCATCTTTCATGAAAGAGAGTCTAAGATTCATTAATAAAAATGTAGATTGTAGTTAGAAACTAATAAAAACACTGAAGAGTGTAGGCTTCAGAATATTGAGCATTACCGAAAAACTTAATATTTTTCGTAGGGATTTTACACGTAGATTTTGAGAGAAATTAAAAAAAATATTAAAATATTTTTTTAATGCATAGTTACATCCTGCAATATCATATAATGATGGTCAAAGAAGTTTGAAACCTTTGTTGTCTCTGTTTCATAGCGATTTTATAGTGGTTAGTCTACTAATTTTTTGAGTATATGAAGTTTTACTAAATTAATTGATAAAAAAATATAAAACACTACCCATGTACCGTGAACGAGAGTTTAAAATAATTAATACAAAAGTAGAATATGATTATAAATTTCAAAACAACACTGAAGAGTATATTCTTCAGAAAATAAAGCATTTACCGGAAACACAATATTTTCGTAGGGGTTCTATTTATAGATTTTGAGAAAATTTTAAAAATATGAAAATATTGGCTTAATGCATAGTTGCATCCTGCAATAACATACGAAGATGGTCAAAGATGTTTGAAACCTCTGTTATCTCGGTTTCAAAGCGATTTTATTGTGGTTCGTCCACTGATTTAGTGAGTGTATGAAGTTTTAATAAATTAATTGATAAAAAAATTAGAACGTTGCTCATGTACCATGAAAGAAAATTTAACATACATTAATACAAATTTAGAATGTGTTCAGAAATTTTAAAACAACAGTGAAGATCCTAGGTTTTAAAATATAGAGCATTTTTCGGAAACAATATCTTCAACAATCTATGTGTAAATACAAATTTAGAATGTGTTTACGCATAGATTTTGAGAAAAATTAAAAATATGAAAATATTGATTTAAGGCGTAGTTTCATCCTTCAGTATCATATAATGTTGGTCAAAGAAGTTTGAAACCTTTGTTGTCTCTGTTTCATAGCGATATTTATAGTGGTTAATTAGCCACTAATCTATTGAGTATATGAAGTTTTACTAAATTAATTGATAAAAAAATAAAACGGTACCCATGTACCATGAAAGAGAGTTTAAAATAATTAATACAAATGTAGAATGTGATTATAAATTTTAGAACAACACTGAAGAGTATATGCTTCAGAATATAACGTATTTACCGAAAAACTCAGTAATTTCGTGGGGGTTTACACGTAGATTTTGAGAAAATTTTAAAAATATGAAAATATTGACTTAACGCATTGTTGCATCCTGCAATAACATACGATGATGGTCAAAGATGTTTGAAACCTCTGTTGTCTCGGTTTCATAGTGATTTTGTAGTGGTTATTCCACTAATTTAGTGAGTGTATGAAGTTTTAATAAATTAATTGATAAAAAAATTAGAACGTTGCTCATGTACCATGAAAGAGAGTTTAACATACCTTAATACAAATGTATAATGTGTTTATAAATTTTAAAACCACAGTGAAGATGATAGGCTTCAGAATATATGGCATTTCTCGAAAAAACTCAATATTTTCGTAGGGGTTAACACATAGATTTTTAGAAAAATTCAAAAAATATGAAAATATTGTTTTAATGCATAGGTGTATCATGTATTATTATATGATAATGATCAAAAAGGTTTGTGATATTTTTTGTCTCTGTTTCTCTAGAGAATAACAATTTTATAGTTGTTAGTCTACTGATTTAGTGAGTGTATGAAGTTTTACTAAATGAATTGATAAAGAATTAGAAAGTTACCCAAGTATCATGAAATAGAGTTTAACCTAAATTAATATAAATTTAGAACGTGGTAAGAATTTTTAAAACGACACTGAAGAGTATATGCTTCAAAATATAGAGCATTTACCGAAAACTTAATATATTCGTAGGGTTTTTACATATAGATTTTGAGAAAAAAATAAAAAAAATATGAAAATATTGTTTTAATTCATAGTTGCATCATGTACTATTATGTAATGATGGTCAAAGAGGTTTGTGACCTTTGTTGTCTCCGTTTCTCTAGAGAATAATAGTTTTATAGTGGTTTGTCCACTGATTTAATGAGTGTATGAAGTTTTACTAAATTAATTGATAAAAAAAAATTAGAATGTTACCCATCTATCATGAAAGAGAGTTTAATATTCATTAATAAAAATTTCGAATGTGGTTAGAATTTTTAAAACAACACTGAAGAGTAAAGGCTTCAAAATATAGAGCATTTACCGAAAACTCAATATATTCGTAGGGTTACACGTTGATTTTGAGAAAAAATAAAAAAAATATGAAAATATTGTTTTAATGCATAGTTGCATCATGAATTAACATACAATGATGTCCAAAGAGGTTTGAAACCTTTGTTGTCACTGTTTCACAATGATTTTATAGTGGTTAGTTCACTAATTTATTGACTTAACGAAGTTTTAATAAATTAATTGATAAAAAAATAAAACAGTACCCATATACCATGAAAGAGAGTTTAAAATAATTAATACAAATGTAGAATGTGATTATAGATTTTAAAACAACACTGAAGAGTATATGCTTCAGAATATAATGTATTTACCGAAAAACTCAATAATTTTGTAGGGTTTTACACATAGATTTTGAGAACTTTTAAAAATATGAAGTCTTAATGCATAGTTTCATCCTACAATAACATACGATGATGGTCAAAGATGTTTGAAACCTCTGTTGTTTCGGTTTCATAGCGATTTTATAGTGGTTAGTCCGCTGATTTAGTGTGTGTGTGAAGTTTTAATAAATTAATTGATAAAAAAATTAGAACGTTATTCATGTACCATGAAAGAGAGTTTAACATACATTAATACAAATGTAAAATGTGTTTAAAATTTTTAAAACAACAGTGAAGATGATAGGCTTCAGAATATAGAGCATTTCTCGAAAAACAATATTTTCGTAGGGGGTTAACACATAGATTTTGAGAAAAATTCAAAAAATATGAAAATATTATTTTAATGCATAGTTGCATCCTTTACTATTATATGATGATGGTCAAAGAGGTTTGTGGCCTTTGTTGTCTCCATTTTTTAGAGAATAATGATTTTATAGTGGTTAGTACACTGATTTAATGAGTATATGAAGTTTTACTAAATTAATTGATAAAAAATTAGAACGGTACCCATGTACCATGAAAGAGAGTTTAAAATAATTAATAAAAATGTAGAATGTGATTAGAAATTTTGAAACAACTCTGAAGAGTATATGCTTCAGAATATAAAGCATTTACCGAAAAACACTTAGATTTTAAGAAAATTTAAAAAATACAAAAATATTCTTTTAATGCATAGTTACATCCTGCAATAACATACGATGATGGTCAAAGATGTTTCAAACCTCTGTTGTCTCGGTTTCATAGCGATTTTATAATGTTTTGTCCACTGATTTAGTGAGTGTATGAATTTTAAATAAATTTATTGATAAAAAATTTAGAACGTTGCTCATGTACCATAAAATAGAGTTTAACATACATTAATACAAATGTAGAATGTGTTTAGAAATTTTAAAACAACAGTGAAAAGTATAGGTTTCGGAATATAAAGCATTTATCGAAAAACTCAATAGTTTCGTATGGGTTTACATATAGATTTTGAGAAATATTCAATAAATATGACAATATGGTTTTAATGCATTGTTGCTCATGTACTATTATATAATGATGGTCAAAGAGTTTTGTGACATTTGTTGTCTCCCTTTCCCTGGAGAATAGCGATTTTATAGTTGTTAGTCTATTGATTTAGTAAGTGTATGAAGTTTTACTAAATTAATTGATAAAGAATTAGAATGTTACCCATGTATCATGAAAGAGATTTTAAACTAAATTAATATAAATTTAGAATGTGGTTAGAATTTTCAAAACGACACTGAAGAGTATAGGCTTCAAAATATAGAACATTTACCGAAAACTCTATATTCTTAGGGTTTTACACCTAGATTTTGAGAAAAAAAATAAAAAAATAAAAAAATATTGTTTCAATGCATAGTTGCATCCTGAACTAACATACAATGATGTCCAAAGAGGCTTGGAACCTTTGTTATCTCTATTTCTCTAGAGAGTAATGATTTTATAGTGATTAGTCCACTGTTTTAATGAGTGTATAAAGTCTTACTAAATTAATTGACAAAAAATTAGAATATTACCCATCTATCATGAAAGAGTGTTTAAGATTTATTAATAAAAATGTAGAATGTGGTTAGAAACTTAAAAAAAACACCAAAGAGTGTAGACTTCAGAATATTGAGCATTTACCGAAAAACTCAATATTTTCGTAGGAGTTTACACATAGATTTTGAAAGAAATTAAAAAATATAAAAAAAATTTTAATGTATAGTTGCATCCTTCAATATCATATAATGTTGTTCAAAGAAGTTTTAAACTTTTGTTGTCTCCGTTTTATAGCGATTGTATAGTGGTTAGTCCACTAACTTATTGAGTGTATGAAGTTTTACTAAATTAATTGATAAAAAAATTAGAACGGTACCCATGTACGATGAAAGAAAGTTTAAAATAATTAATATGAATGTAGAATGTGATTAGAAATTTTAAAACAATACTGAAGAGTATATGCTTCAGAATATAAAGCATTTACCGTAAAAATCAATATTTTCGTAGGGGTTTACACCTAGATTTTGAGAAATATTCAAAAAATATGACAATATTGTTTTAATGCATAGTTGCAACTTGCACTAACATGTGATGATGGTCAAAGATGTTTGAAACCTCTGTTGTCTCCGTTTCTCAAGAGAATAACGATTTTATTGTGGTTATTCTACTGATTTAGTGAGTGTATGAAGTTTTAATAAATTAATTGATAAACAAAATTAGAACGTTGCTCATGTACCATGAAAGAGAGTTTGAATGTGTTTAGAAATTTTAAAACAACAATGAAGAGTATAGGCTTCAGAATATAGAGCATTTATCGAAAAACTCAATATTTTCATAGGGTTTACACATAGTTTTTGAGAAAAATTCAAAAAATTCATAAAACATGACAATATTGTTTTAATGAATAGTTGAAATCTTGCACTGTTATATGATGATATGGTCAAAGAGATTTGGAACTTTCGTTGTCTCCGTTTCTCTAGAGAATATCGATTTTATACTGGTTAGTCCACTAATTTAATGAATGTATGAAGTTTAACTAGATCAATTGATAAAGAATTAGAATGTTATCCATGTACCATGAAAGATAGTTTAGCATAATTAATAAAAAATTAGAATGTGGTTACAAATTTTAAAATAACACTGAAGAGTATATGCTTCAGGATATAAAACATTTACCGAAAACTCAATAGTTCGTTGGGTTTTTTACACATAGATTTGTAGAAAAAATACAAAACATAAAAATATTTTTTAATGTATATTTGCATCATACACTAACATATGATGGTGGTTAATGAGGTTTGGAAAATTTTTTGTCTCTGTTTCTCTAGAGAATAACGATTTTATAGTGGTTAATATACTGATTTAGTGAGTGTATTAAGTTTTACTAAATTTATTGATTAAAAAATTAGAACGTTGGCAATAGACCATGAAAAAGAGTTTAACAATCATTAATACAAATCAAATGTGGTTACAAATTTTAAAACAACACTGAAGAGTATATGCATCATAATATAGATCATTTACCGAAAAACTCAATATTTTCTTATAGGTTTACAGATAAATATTAAGAAAAATTCAAAAATATGACAATATTGTTTTAATGCATAGTTGCATCATGCACTAACATATGATGATGGTCAAATAGGTTTGGATTCTTTGTTGTCTTCGTTTCTCTAGAGAATAACGATTTTATAGTGGTTAATCCACTAATGTATTGAGTGTATGAATTTGTACTAAATTAATTGATAAAAAATTATAACGGTATCCATGTACCGTGAAACAAAGTTTAACATAATTAATACAAATTTAGAATATAGTTATAAATTTTAAAACAACACTAAAAAGTATATGCTTCAAAATATAAAACATTTATCAAAAACTCAATATTTTTGAAGGGTTTTACATATAGATTTTGAAAAAAAATCCAAAATATGAAAAAAAAATTTTAATGCATAGTTGCGTCCTGAACTAACATATGATGATATCCAAAGAGGTTTGGAACATATTTTATCTCTATTTCTCTAGAGAATAACGATTTTAGGGAAGTTAGTTAAGTGATTTAATGAGTTTAAAAAGTTTTACTAAATTAATTGATAAAAAATTAGAAGGTTATCCATGTACCATAAAAGAGAGTTTAACATACATTAATGAAAATTAGAATGTTGTTAGAATTTTTAAAACAACATTGAAGGGTATAAGCTTCAGAATATATAGCATTTATCGCAAAACTATCTATTTTCTTATGGGTTTACAAATAGATTTTGAGAAAAATTTAAAAATATGCCAATATTTTTTTAATGCATAGTTGCATCATGCACTCACATATGATGATGTTCAAAAAGGTTTGAAACTTTTGTTGTCTCCCTTTTTCTGAAGAATAATGATTTTATAGTGGTTAGTCCAATTTAGTGAGTGTAATAAGTTTTAGTAAATTAATTGATAAAAAATTAGAACGTTGTCCATGTACCATGAAAGAAAGTTTAACATACATTAATACAAATTTTGAATATGGTTATAAATTTTAAAACAACACTGAAGAGTATAGGCTTCAAAATTTAGAGTTTTTACGGAAAAATTCAATATTTTCTTACAGGTTTACACATAGATTTTGAAAATAAAAATAAAAAAATATGACAATATAGTTTCAATGCGTAGTTTCAATCTGCACTAACATATGATGATGATCAAAGAGGTTTGGAACCTCTTTTGTCTCCGTTTCTCTAGAGCATAATGATTTTATAGTGGTTAATCCACTAATTTATTATGTGCATGAAATTTTACTAAATTAATTGATAAAAAAATTAGAATGGTACCAATGTACCATGAACCAGAGTTTAACATAATTATTACAAATGTAGAAATTTTAAAACAACACTGAAGAGTATATGCTTCCAAAAATAAAGCATTTATCAAAAACTCAATATTTTTGTAGGTTTTTTTAACCTAGATTTTGAGAATTTTTTAAAAAATATGAAAATACTTTTGTTAATGCATAGTTGTATCATGAACTAAAATATGATGATGTCCAAAAAAGTTTGGAACATTTGTTATTTCCGTTTCTCTGGAGAATATCGATTTTAGAGTGGTTAGTCAACTGATTTTATGAATGTAAGAAGTTTTACTAAATTAATTGATAAAAATTAGAAGGTTATCCATGTACCATAAAAGAGAATTTAACAAACAAATTTAGAATGTGGTTAGAATTTTTAAAACAACACTGAAGAGTATAGGCTTCAAAATATAGAGCATTTACCGAAAATTCAATATTTTCGTAGGGTTTTGCACGTAGATGTTGAGAAAAATTCAAAAATATGAAAATATTATTTTAATGCATATTTGCATCATACACTAACATATGATGATGTTCAAAGATTTTTGAAACCTCGGTTGTCTATGTTTCTCTAGAGAATAGCGATTTTATAATGGTTAGTCCACAAAGTTAGTGAGTGTATGTTGTTTTATTAAATTAATTGATAAAAAAATTAGAACGTTACCCATGTACCATGAAAGAGAGTTTAAAATACATTAATACAAATGTAGAATGTGGTTAGAAATTTTAAAAACAAAACTAAAGATTATAGGCTTCATTATATGGAACATTTACCGAAAACTCAATATTTTTCGTAGAAATTAACACATAGATTTTTAAAAAATTCAAAAAATACGACAATATTAGTTTAATGCATTGTTGCATCTTTTACTAACATATGATGATGGTCAGAGAGGTTTTGAACCTTTTTGACTCTGTTTCTCTAGAGAATAACGATTTAATAGTGGTTAGTTCACTGATTTAGGGAGTTTTACTAAACTAATTGATAAAAAATTAGAACGATGCCCATGAACCATGAAAGAGAATTTAACATACATTAATACAATTTTAGAATGCGGTTAAAAAATTTTTAAACAATACTAAAGAGTATAGGCTTCAATATATAGAGTATTTACCGAAAACTCTATATTTTCGTAGAGGTTTAACATATAGATCTTAAGAAAAATTCAAAAATATGACAATATTAATTTAATGCATAGATACATTCCGCACTAACTTATGATGATGGTCAAAGATGTTTGAAACCTTTGTTGTCTCCGTTTCTCTGGAGAATATCGATTTTGTAGTTGTTAGTCCACTGATTTAGTGAGTATATGAAATTTTATTAAATTAATTGATAAAAAACTAGAATGATGTACATGTACAGAGAAAAAAGTTTAACATATATTAATACAAATATAAAATGTAGTTAGAAATTTTAAAACAAGGAGAAAGAGTAATATTGATTCTTATTTTCTGACCAAACTCTGCGTCCATCCAAATCTACGCCGCAAACCATTATTCTATATCAATATATGTAATTTGCAAAGAAATCAGGTGAAAACAAATAAATAGCAATGGTCACTTACATGTTTATTCACATTTGTTTTTTTTATCTTATGTTGCAACTGCTGAATGAAAATTTGTAAAGAATCAAATAGTATTATTTTGGTTATAGGATGACATCTAATTATTATGATACCTATTCTTGAATCTGGTCCAAGCTAACTGACCTAATTGTGACATCATGTAATAGATTAGCAGATAATAAATTGAACAGCCCATATGCTTTTAATCACGGTTTCCCTAACCTCATAATACTATTAATATTTTTGCATATTAATGTTGTAAATATATTGTAAAGAACAATGGGAGCAAAAAATTTGCAGTTTACATATTTAAAAATCTTAATAGATGACTGTTTACTACTTTTATAATCTTAATAGATGACTGTTTAATTATACAAATTAATAAAACTAATTAAAAAAAGAAGGATTGGGAGAAAACAAAACGCACGGTGTTGGTCGTGCAGCAACAACGGTGACCGGCGCGTGGCGGTTCCGTTAGCGCCACCGCCGGTCAGATCTGTCGTGGATTTTTTCCTTCTCTGTTCTTCACTTTTTAGTTTTCTGTTTGATGAAGATATAGTGGTTGAGGAGCTTGGGAGCTTGCGGCTTGGTGTGGTTTGTCGCATCTACCTTGGGTATGTTGTATGCTAAAGCCGTTTCTGAATGTCGTATATGCAGTCATGGCTTTGGCTGGGTTTAGTTGCACATGTTTTGATCCAGATCTAGATTCAATCCTCCATGGTTTGCGGGTTCTTTTCAAGTTTTTCTTATCTAAATCTCTTTTTATTTCATGGAATTTCCTGTAGTTGATTAGTCGTGGGATTTTGTCCTTATCTTTTTGGAAAAATCATGGCTCTACCAATGGTCTCTTGGTTTCTAAGCCTGTAATGTTTTTGAGCTATGGTGCTATTGCGAACGGTTTCCTGTCTTGCTGCCGACATCTCTCAGTTGTCGGTGAAGTTTTGGCGGATTGACCTCGGTTTCTCCAGTTATTATGAGAATGGAGAGTTCAGTGTAAGGCTTTTATCGAGGTGTAGTATGGTCGCATGAAATGCGTCGCTGCTTCTGTATCCGGAAGAGGAGGAGACCCTATAGTGGTTCGATCTTGCCGGGTTATAAAGTCTGGGTTCGTTGGTGTGGAGAGGAGTGTTCTCAGTGTGGTGTCGTTAGAGGTTGAGGTTATCGTTCGGTGGGCCGTGGGCGACAACGATAAATCTCATTCAGAAGCACCTGAAGTTGTTGGGTTGATGCAAGCTTTGTGTGGTAGGTTCATTGTGAGTTCCATTGATTTTTCTTAAGTTAGATGTGGAGTTGTATTTGTTCGTTTAAGCTGCTCCGGTATGGGTTTAAGTTGCCTGTTCATGGGCTCTAGTTGCTCTGAATCAGCTTATGTATCAGACCTTGTATTCTTCCTTTGAATTAATATTATCAGATGGAAAAAAAATATATATAATTGTTTACTTTTATAACTTTTTTTTGTCAACTAATTTTATAACTTTTACTTTCATGTTTACATACCCACAAATAACAAAGAAAGGTAAATAGCAAGATATCGAAGCTTTGTTCTACAAAAAAAAAATGAATATTGAAGATAAGTTGAATACCATCATAAGATGTATTTGCAAATCCTCTTGGAGTGGTTGAAAAAAAAAAAACAAATCATGATCCAAACCAGAAAATCTACAATCAAACTAAATTTGACTATCACCAAAATGTATAATTTAAGGAAAAATGATTGCTGACTACGAGAAGTATTGAACATCACATGGCTAACTATGCGAACTAAAATAATGTATACCTACGTAGATATGCAAAGTATATGTTATGCATGATAACATCTCTAAACTTAATGATGTTATTTACTTAACATCACGAGTTTAATTTCGTTCATCCAAAAAAGATGTAGATGTCAGTAATCGTTTAAATATCTCATTTCATCAATTAAAATATGACCGATTCGGCCGTAATTTAACTAAATAAGATTTTAACCCACGTTTTAAAAGCATAAGAATATTTTTTTAAAAAAAATATGAAAGTACGTAAGATAGTTTTTAACATTTTTATTTTAGTGTATTTAAAAAATATATAATTATATGATTTTTATTTATATTAAATATGAAAGTACGTAAGATATTTTTTAATTTTGTTTTTTAATTATTTTAATTTGTTTTCTTATGAAATTTTAATAAAACAATTGTAATTCGTTTGATTAACTGTGTGATATATACTTATTTGATACATTTTTAAATGAATGCAATTTTTGTTTATAAAAATATAAATAAAATAATTCATTAATTTAATTAATTTTATATCAAACAAATAAAAAGTTAGAGTCAGTAAATTGACATGAAATAAGTTTATTAATAAAAAAATTGATCAAATAAGTATATATTACACAATTAATCAAACGAATTATAGAAATTTTATTAAGAGTTAATAACAAAACAGATCAAAATAATTAAAAACCAAAATTAAGTAATATTTTATATAACTTTTATATTTGACCTGCAATCTGGCTATGGGGTCTCTAAACAACATAGCCAGTCTGATCTAAGTGGCTAGGCTAAGAGTCAGACAGTAGGCTTCACCGGTAAGGACGGCTGTTCTTTTTGAGTTGCTGTATCGGAAAGTCCAATGAATTCCTTTTAGTCGAGTTCTTTCGAGTCAAAAGTTTTCATAATTTGCTCGGTTGGACTGTGGAAGGGTACCCGGTAATGGCCGGGGGGAAGCAAACGAGAGAACTTCCCAAACATCGAACGAAGAGAGGAGAGATTCAGTAATGACAGAAGAAGAGCTCACGTAGCTTAGCCGATCACTTTGGGGCCCACCCCCAATAGACCACTCGCGATCTACACTTTCTGAGGGAGCTCACCTTCTCCACATTAGCTGCAGGGATCTAGACGAGGCGGGACAGAACAGATAGGGAACACATCCCATGTATCAACGGGAACAGGGCGGCTATCGACCTACTTACCGCCTATAACATGCATACTCATTCCAAGGAAAGGGATATTTACTAGACTGATAGCTACCCTTGGGGCGTGCTCCACTTCAAGGAATCATGTGCATACACAAAAGCAAGGCAGATAACACTACTTAGTGAATGACTCATGACAATTCCCAACCATCGAAACAAGGGAGAGCCCAGGGACCTAGGAGAGCTTGACTCGCTTACGACATGCATGAGACCTCAGCAACAACGATTTTAACTATTTATTTTACTATACATTTTTTTTGTTGTAGTTGTGGAGATTTGGGTTTTCATTTACTCGAATAAGTTTGACCTGCAATCTGGCTATGGGGTCTGTAAATAATTTTGACCTGCAATCTGGATATGGGGTCTCTCTGACATCCACATTAATTTTTGGATGAATAAAATAAATCTCGTGATGTTAACTACATGACATCATTAAGTTGAAGGATGTTACTATGCATAATATATACTTCGTATTGTTAGATATACATTAATTTAGTTTGCATGGTTGACCAATATTTTACGGAGTGGACAATCATTTTTTCATAATTTAATAAACCTTAGATACATGTATATAATATATAGAGTAGACAATAGTGGATGGTGGTGGTGGAACCACTTAATACGATTTCACCTTCCCTATATATCTCCCACAGAAAATCAAAATACAATAATTAAAAAATCGTGTCAAACCAAATGTCTTCTTCTTTTTTTTGAAGTGTCAAACCAAATGTCTTATTTACCACAATACCCTATTTGATAAACTCCTAACTCGAGTATCTATTCTCACCCGAATCATTTCTTACGTTTTCTCTCACTAAATTCATACCCAAAGAGTTTTGTATTTTTGTTTGGCCAGAAGAAGATGGAGTCTGGTAATAGTAGTAGCATGCAATCTTCAAGCGGAGGAGGAGGAGAAGAATACGATTCACGCGCCGCCGATCAATCCATCTCAGCCTTCTTCGACCACCACAACCACCACGTGGTATGTTTACCTCGGCCGCAAGAAAACCACATCAACCCCCTTCACTTCGACCACAACAACTCTTTATTACAACAAAATTACTTCAATAATAACAAAAACGGTACCTTCTTGCCAGTAAACCAACAACCCGACCCGGTTACTCAACCTGAACTCCGAACCTTCTCCACCACGTCATCAGTTCCTCCTAACAACGTAGGAGTAAACAAGAAAACCAAGAAAAGATCTCGAGCATCAAGGCGAGCACCAACGACGGTTCTAAAGACGGATACTTCGAATTTCCGAGCGATGGTTCAAGAGTTCACAGGGATCCCATCTCCGCCGCTATTCAACAACAACTCCGTCGTGAACACCACGCGCCTCAACACGTTCCTCGGCTTGTCTTCTTCGTCGCCAAACTCTTACAACAGCAGCAACAACAACATCTTGTTACGACCTTTCGCTCAAAAACTCCTCCCAACGTCTCCTATCCTCTCCGGATCACAGATTCAGCAATATCAAAACCCTAACAACAGTTTTGAGAATATGAATCTACAGTCTCTTCTTCAAGCTCAGATTTCAAACCCTAGAAGCAATGATCACGATCAGTTTGGTCTTGGTATGTTGCAGAGTCAATCTATTACTCCTCAGACGACGACCACAGTGGCTAACGGGAACAAAACCACGGGTGAAAATGGTGGTTACGGTGTTTCTGATCATGATCGTAATATTGACAATACTTGGTTATGTTCATCTTCCGACCAAAGAACATAGAAGTGTTTATTATATATACATTGTCCGAATTCCGGAATATCCAAGCTAATCTCTTGGCATATACTTATTCATTTCAACAAATTAAAGATAGCACGTATAGGATAATTAAGTCACTAGTTTATGATTCTATATATTTTCTTATGATTAAACTTTTTGAATAATTATTTTTAATTGTAGGGTTCTTTCAAAATTAGTTAATCCATGCTTCTTATTTTTTTTTATCTTAGTTTTCCATAGTACCTCTTGGTAAGTATTTGTTAGTAGTTGGATTACATTTAAATCACATTTTCTTTTTATATTCTTATTTAATTCTTATAATAGATAGCACCTTAATCATGTATACGTGGCGGTGTGCAATTAATATATCTTCTACGGTAATATTAGAGTGAATGATGGCCAAATTTAAGGGATCTTCTACGGCCGCTGGATTATGGAATATATTGTTATGAAATAATTTATAATTTATAGTATCAAGAAATTTAAATAAGAGTAGAATTTAATACCCGTAGGAAGCAAATAACACTAATATGAGGGAGAGAGTTTATTATAAGGAAGAAGAAGAAGATGTAATGGTTCTTTGATTATAAACTCTTGTTCTTGTTTATGGTGTACAAAAGAGTGAGATGAGTGATGGTATTTATAGTGAACAACAATACATAAAATAACAAAGATAGTGCTTAATTTGGTAAATGAGTGGGAGATCATAGTGTTTGATGAGTAGATGATCATAGTGCTTGAGTTGGTAAAGGAGTGGATGATCATAGTGCTTGAGTTTGGTAAAGAAGTGGATGATCATTTCAATGCTTAATTTATAACACTCCCCCTTGATCATCCATCTTGTATTACGTGGTGCCTCGTTAAAAACCTAGTCATGGAAAACCCAATGGGAAAAACCGTAGTAAAAGTAAAAAGAGTACAACTACGTAAGCTCCCCCTCGAATGAGTAGTCATAGAACCTTTAGAACAATGATAGATTTTCATCTCTCAAATTGTAACATTCTCTTTGGTTGTCTATCTTTTGTATGTTCTTTGTTGCCTCGTTAAAACCTTGTCATGGAAAACCCAATGGGAAAAAAAAAAACCATGATAAGGAAAAAGAGTACAACCACACTTACTATCATATTTCTTTCTCTGGAAATAATATCTCCAGGATATGCATTCCAATCAACTCTCTTCAGAGAATTAAGCTTAAAGAATAAACTCTATTCATTTCTATTATGATATCTAGGGCCTTTAGACTTCTTGTCCATAATTCTCTTTTGACTTAGACAATAGTTTATTGGTCTATTTGGATTTCAAACCAAATTTCTTACATATAATTGTATAGAAATTCGTCTCGTACATACGAATTATTCATTTGTAACTATAGAAGTTACTATTATGATTTTCTTTCTTTTCATATGAAATTACATCTTTCAGTAATGAAAAAGATTAATAATTTTCTTAAATAACACTCTTACGTATGGTATTTCAGGACCAAACATATACGAGCGTCTTAAATAAAATACTTTAAGGATCTTTATGATAACATCTTAGTTTTAGATCTCCAGTTTAGAATACATAAAACAATATAGTATTGTCAAGAGTTTTCTTCCAAAATATAATTTTTCTATAACTCTTCAGGAGTTTTGATTATATTCAAATCATGATTCTATTGATTTATAATCTCTTGATAAATACAAATGGATACATTTGTTAACCTTATAATATTTCATATATTCCATAAAATAGTTTGTTTCAATTCGATCGAATATGCAGAGTTCCCGGGAACATGATTTTGATATCATCAATCCTTCATGGATTATACTTTCAGGGATTAACATTTTTCAAGTGGATTGTTTCATTCAAGTTCTTCCTTTATTACCAGACTATAAGGAACTTAAAACTAGTTGCATCTACCACATGAAATTATGTCTCTTCACAATTAATTTCATATTGATCCTTCTTTGTGTGCAACGGTTCATTTACATCTCACTTGTTTTACACCTTTTAGTGTATGGACTACTGGTCCAAATACTTCTCTATTTCACAAGAAGTTTATATCTTTGTCTATTGCATCTTTCTGATTTGGCCAATCATTTCTTTGTGTACACTTTTCAATAGACTTTCTTTCATGATCCTCTTTCTCATTTATTATATCAACTGCTACTTTGCATGTATAATATCATCGACGTCAATTTTCTTATCGGTTCCATTTTGTTTCATACATGACATAACTTATTGAGATCTCTTCATTTGTCTCAGGTACCTGAATTTTCGTCAGTCATGTTTAATTTCTCTTCTGGAGATCATACAAAACTATATTGCCTCGTTTTGACCATTATCAATATATGCTCCTTTTTCATTTACGAGGATTTATCTTTGGAACCAATCTGTCTACCACCCTGCAGGCGTGACTAGCAGTTTGATATTGTTCTTGTAGAACATTTATTCTTATTGGAGCATTTACAGCTGGTATATGTGACTTGATCACTATATTTATATGGGTCGTGTCTGGCAACTGCTTTAGTAAGTTTTGAAATGAATTATCTTTTGGACTTCTATTTCACATTGTGTTTAGCCCGAGGATCAATGATAATTCATTTCAACTTATTTTCTTTTCCAGCTGTTTATTTTCTCCCCCTTATGTTGGAAGTACTAACTCACTTTTAGAATTCATGTATAGCCTTACTTATAGTTTTCGGGGATGGCTCTGGATTCTTAAGTGTCAATAGAGATTTATATCCAACATATATTTCCAACCTCATTTGAAAACACATCTTCATTTGAAGCTCTGTGGCGGAGCAACATCCAACATTCTTAGATGAAAATGATTGGTTTCTGATTCTATACCAATGATGGGGAGAACTAGTGAAAATTTATTGGCTTGATGCGATCCAATGTTGCTCAAAATGTTTAGCACTTATCTCAGTGAATGTGCTATAGTCGTTAAAGACTTTAAGAAGTGAATTCACCAATATTATAAAAATGCATAGTGGGTGATCAGTCCACTAACATCTTCGTTATTTATGCCAATATCTTATTTTGGCTGGTGAAAACCATATTACCCTTTTATCTTATGGGTAAGCAACATATGTCAAATCATTCGGAAGAATCTTCTGGTTCTTATATGACTATGCATATGACCTTTAAGTATATATTCGCATTATTAATGAACCAAAATGGTCTAACTGATTCATGCCAAATGTAAACTTCTAGTTTACTATACATTTATCTTCATTATACTAATCTTTGTGTAGTACAATATATAAGAGGCTGTAGATATTTTCTCTAAAATACTTATACTGCTTTGAGAATTATTTCTGATTGAAATGTATATATCATTTCGTTTGCTTATTGTCTCAACATAAGTGTCTCAAAATCTTACGGATTTACTTTGAGAAAAATTCATTAATCTTAGTTTTAGTGTAAACATAATCTTCTGGATGTTTGACTTATCATAAAAAGTGAGATTCTTTAACTCTTCCCCTCGAGAGTATAATACTACAGGTTTATCAATCTCGAATGTATCTCATTTTCTTAATCAACAACATATCCTACATGGGTTATGTATTTTTCGTAGATCCTTTTAACTTTTGATACTTATAAAAATACAATACCTTAAGAACTTTAAATTGCATTCTCAAGAACTTTAAATTAAATTTTTATGTGCAGTAATACTATGTATACTTCTGGAGCATCATATATATCCTCTTTTTAAGCATTCTATAAGTTTTACTACCTTGTATTGTACACACAATAAATTTTCTTTCATCTTCAGATGAATTCATAATTTTTTTTTTTTTTTATTACCATGTTTATTTTCTCAACTTTAAGTGAGAGTATGAGTTCTATAAAGAAACTCTTTGGACCTTGACCTCATTTATGCTCACGTCTAAAACCACAATTTATGAGTTTTTAAATGTCATATTCTCTTCAGGAGAATGAATCATAATCAACTAGACGTGATTTATCAATAGATATTTTTCAATATATATGCATCATAAAACAATTTCTTGAAGAAATTTTACTTTTAAACTTAACATCCAACATAGTTGGCTTTATTTACCGACTTCAGGTCTTGTAATCTTTAAATGCAAAATACAAAATGAGCTTTAGGTAATCACTTCAGGTGATAATACCTTTTTTATATATATTATCTTCCAAAACTTATGGATCTTTTAGAGTCAAGCTTTAAACTTAAAATCCTCAATATAAATGGTAATAAAATCAAAATATTTCAAATATATATAAATATGTATTAACAAAGGTGTCTTATTATATCAGAAAATAAATAAAACTTTCATAGTAATTATTATATAGACTATATTATTACTCTCATGCTTTTTAACAAAGTTTAACCTATCAATCAATTTAATGAACAAATTTATATCACTGCCAACTTCATGCAAATTGATTTATCTAATCAAGTTTGTTAAACTTGTATATAAAGCATAAAAATACTTATCTTATAAACAGAAGTATATCGGCGATGAAAGTTTCAGCTGTTCACGTTTCTGAATTGGCTGATAACTTGTACATATCTTTCCGAGAGAATACACAATCCTGAAAACTTTAAATTTTTCTCATATAAACATGGCCATTACATTAGTAAATATCAACATATAATCCAAATTCTTTTATGATATTAGACCAAAGACTAATCGACTACAAAACTAACCGATTACAAATAATTTCTTTTATGATGTTAGACCATGAATCATAAAGTATGTTTCCTTAATACCATTAAACCATGAAGCATATTAAAGTATAATAAGCAAAATTTAATTCATCAAATAACTATTATTCTTACATATAGACAAGCGTTGATATATATATATATATCATCGTCTAAAATGACTATATATATATATATATATTTATTTTATTTTATTTTTTTAGAATTTCGCAATTTTAAAATGAACCATTTATTATGAACTTCATAATTTAAAAACCGTTTACATTAATCATGCAAGCAATTACAAGGAGAAGCGATGTAAAGAAAATTAAACCGATAATCATCTTAAATTCACTCGGAGTAAATTCTCCATCGAATAAACCATAAATAGAAACACAAATAAAAATGGCACATAAAAACAAAAGTGCGCGAATCATTTTTCTTGAAAAATCGGAGGAGAGCGATTTTGAAATTTTTGAGAGAAGATGAAATGTTTTGGATGATGAAATGAAGTGAAAATGAGTTGTATTTATAGATGAAAATTACTGTTCATGACCGTTGGAGAAAGGGGAAATTTTTGAAAAAATTCTTTGTGACCGTTGGGGTTAAATCGAGTGCACCAAAAATTAGTCCGAAAATATCGTATTAAACGGTCAATCAAATCTATAAAATTTCATAAAAGTGAAAAATTATGACAATGAAATATTTATGTTATATGACAATAAATCATGCGACGGCTCAGCCGATCAATGCAGAATAATAAATAAATTATACGGCGGCTCGGCCGACCAATTAATAATAAACAGAATATAAGGCGGCTCAGCCGACCAATAAATAATAAACAGGATATAAGGCGGCTCGGCCGACCAATAAATAATAAACAGGATATAAGGCGGCTCGGCCGACCAATAAATAAATTAAATTACTAGTAAATAATATAGGCGGTATTCCGGCCATTATAACATGATATAAATAATAGTAGAGGCGGTATACCGACCATTATAACAGGGTATAAATGATACAAATAAATTTTACCGAATCGCAGAGTGATCGTGCTGATAACGTGTTATGAAATAACTTATAATTTATAGTATCGAGAAATTTAAATAAGAGTAGAATTTAATACCCGTAGGAAGCAAATAACACTAATATGAGGGAGAGAGTTTATTATAAGGAAGAAGAAGAAGATGTAATGGTTCTTTGATTATAAACTCTTGTTCTTGTTTATGGTGTACAAAAGACTGAGATGAGTGATGGTATTTATAGTGAACAACAATACATAAAATAACAAAGATAGTGCTTAATTTGGTAAATGAGTGGGAGATCATAGTGTTTGATGAGTAGATGATCATAGTGCTTGAGTTGGTAAAGGAGTGGATGATCATAGTGCTTGAGTTTGGTAAAGAAGTGGATGATCATTTCAATGCTTAATTTATAACATATATAATTATATATTAGTGCATAGCTTTTTATAGTCGTGGTGATTTGAAATTTGATAAATACTGTTCTCCCATGTGCTTTAGTCTTTCTTTCTTTGGTGTCTTCTTTCGCATCATTAACATTTATTAAGAGTCAAGTTCCCATTATGATATGTAATTCCGTTTGATATTTTTTTTCTACAGACTTTACGATCTCATTCTTACCACACCGGTAAATTTGAAATTTGATAAATTCCAAGTAGAATAAATGGAATGCAAAAGGGAACAGTATATGCTGATAACCAATATATATAAAGTGATCATTAAAATGCGATACGTCCATAAAGTTCTTACTTATTTTTTCTTCCATCTCTCTAATTAAAAAAGATTCATTAAATGAACCAAGATTATTCAGCTTTATAACTTCAACTCTCTAATCTTTAGTAACACTTCAGAGATATGTTACTTTTTGTTCGATGATTTTTCAACAATGTCATTAGCTACTGTACATAACTCTTTACAAAAACAAACAAACTCTTCTTTTTCACCATCAAAGTTGATGGTCGTAAAACAAATCATGAGAGTTGATGAGAATATCTTTTGCTTGTTCATGTGTACAAAAGTTCAAACGATTTTTATTTTCTGTCCATGGACCAGTTACACTAATAAGTTATCAATGTGCGCGACATAACCTACATACATCACTTACATTATAGTACATAGAAACTGACCACAATCTGTGTATCTCTATCTAAAAGGAATATATGATGATGATGATTATTATTATGGTGGTGGTTATGGTGGACCATGATACTCAGCTATTGTCGCACTAATAGATTTTCTACATCTTCATATGAACGGATCATGCCAATATTCGATGTCATATTTCATTGATATACTGGAAATATGGGCATCATGTTAATATCCAGCTGATTGGATTCAGGTTCTCTATATTTTGTGGGCCGATTGACACCCTAACGTTAAAGAGTTTGTTCAAAGGGAAATGAATACTACATAACATCAAATGGGATGGCAATCTAATATAACTGTTACGAATCCCTATCGCAAAATAAGATGAAATCTAGGATTATATTATAAGAGATATAGCTTAAGTTGGTTTTGAATTACAAGTTTGTAAAACTAAGTGAAAAATGTAAAATACACATTTTTTGTATAGTATATATTATTATTGTTTTACAATATGAAATTTTTTATAGGAATACATGTGGTATAGACTTTTAGCAATGTTACATCTTGGATGAAAATCTCGGTGGCTTAATTCTCTGAATGCAGATGAGGCAGCTGGGAGTTGTTAGTGAATGGTAATGGATTAGGTTCTATTTTTTGACACTTTGTTTTAGCTTCAAATATTTTCAGCTTTCGATAATGTATCTTCCTTCTAATGGTCCATTTGGTCTTAAATATAATTATGTCAAAGGATATGACTAAACACCCAACAATAGAAAATGATAACGTAATTTAATTGGTTTATGGGTCTAATCACTCAATAGTTTTAACTATAGACAATGTCCAATAATTCGCTAAAATATTGGGTTAATCAAAATAACAAAAATATATTCATAGTATTACTATTACATGGCAGGTGGGTCCTACAATCATATCCACTTTGTATTTTTTTGCCAGTTGCACTCTCAGAAGATTAGAGACCAAACGCTTCCTCTTCCCACAGATAAGGAAGAAGAGAACGAAGAAAGCTCGGATCCAACAATGGCGATTTCTACTTTAACACTCACATCATCTCACTACACGCGTTCCTTTAGACCCACCATCTCTTCTTCTTCTTCGTCGTCATCGTCATTCTCATGTCTCTGTTCTTCTTCTTCTTCTTCCACCGATTGCCAGCAGAAACAGAGGAGCTTCACCGCCGCGAAGACGAATGTTTTCGGAGTGGGTTTAGGCCTTTTAGCTGCCACGATTCTCTCTATAACGCCTCTGGACGCAGACGCCACGAGGATTGAGTACTACGCCACTGTTGGAGACCCTCTCTGCGAATACAGCTACGCAAAATCAGGGCTTGGATTCTGCGATATCGCAGTTGGGTTCGGTGATAAAGCCCCACGTGGCGTACTCGTCAATGTAATAAATCCATCTCTCTTTTAACGGTTCATCACTTACCATGTTTTTTTTTTTTTTGATAAATTCATCACTTACCATGTTTTACGACAATTTGATTAATTAATTATTTTTATTTTTTGGTAAAATTTTGATTAATCAAATTAATCAAAACTAGATCTTGACAGGCACAACACAACCGTGCGGGTTTTTTCATTTTTATACATAAATATTTTACTTTATATCTATTCTTGAAACAAATATATGATGTTTATAGGTTGTTCACACATATTAAGAGAAATTAAATATTTACTGTTATCTATTATTTTTTTGTTTTTCTTTTAGTTAGTTTAAAGTTTTATTTGATTTCCAATAAAATTCAACCACTTACATTTTTACATTTTGATTAATATTTTATTTTTAAAGCAAATTCCATTAATTAAAAATATAACATCATATATTTGTATACAAAGAAAAAAACTAAAACATCGTATATTTGTAGACTGAGGGAGTATAACAAAATTTACAAATAACTTAATATAATTTCGTGTTATATAGTATGTAATTTTATAATAGCTATGTTTACATGACTTATATATTATTACTATAAATTTTGTATTTTTTAAAAAGAGGTATTTTGAAAACATTATTATGTAGAATTACTACTTTACATATTTTTTTTAAAAAATTTAAAATTATATGGAAGCAAATTAAATTGGACCTACATAATAAAGAATAAATTTTTAATTCAAAAAAAAATAAAGAATAAATTTTTTGAGATACTGTTAAAAACAATTATTTTTAAACAGAAGCGATAATACATTGTACTTCAAAATAATTTTGTACTAAATATCATTTGTGAAAAATACACTAATTTGATAACATGTCTTCTTTTAGTTTGAAACTAAGTTTGCATTTAATTATTAAGCAAATTAATATATTCATGAGAAAACATATTTGAAAATTATTTTGTATTTAATTTATGCTAAATTATGATCCGTCTTTCAAAGCTGGATTTCTTTTTACAAATATTTTTTATGCTTATTCATTTTAGATAATATATTATTGTATATACAAAAATTTAAGATATGTTAATTTTTACATGTACTATATTGTTTGCTAATTTTAAGACGTTCTTTCAACAAATTATATTTTTAAAATAAATAGTTTATATTTATGAAAATAAAATTTATAAATTTATCAATTAAATATACTTTTATCATATTTATTTAAGTATAATAATTGTATTTTAACATGATCATGACTATAAAATAGATAAAATAGGATATAATTTATTTATTTTTCATTTTATAAACGATAACTTAAAATACATTAAGTTATTGCTAAAATATTTTTACACAGATTTATTAGAATTTTTTAAATATAATATATAAATATATATTATATTTAAAATGAAAATATATTATGACTAAAGTAGTTACAAAGATTTTATATTATTAGCTTTAAAAAACTACATCTTAATTTTTATACATGTATTATATAGTTTGCTAATGTTAACCCATCTTGCCAACGTATTAGATTTTATTTTTGAACATAAATATTTTATACTTACGAAAATAAAATTTATAAAATTTATAAATTTAATACAATTTTATTATATTTAGCTCAATATAATACTTTTCTTTTAATACGATTGATTATGATTATATAATAGATAAAATATTATAGAATTATTTTATTTTTCATTTTATAAACGATAACTGAATATACTAATGTATAATAATATTTCAAACTAATTTCAAAATTAGTGAAAATATTTAAATATAATTTCGAAAATGAAGATCTTGTAAAAATATTTTAAAAAAGATTTGTTAGAATTTTAAAATAAATATATTTACATTTAAAATGAAAAGATATCAAAAGATATTATTATTTATTTATTTTTTTTTATTTTTTTTTTCAAAAGATATTATGATTAAAGTATTTTAAAGATTCTATGTATTATCAGTCTTATAAAAATATATTTAATAAGATTTCTAAGTGATAGTCCAAATTAAAAAATCACACATGAAAGAAGTCATGACTTCTATTTTAATATATAAGATTTTATTAATTATTTTGTGTTGCATACGTAAGCATTTGCAAAACGTTTTGGTTCAGAGTTTGAGAATTTGGTGTTTGGGCAGGTCCATTACACGGCTAGGTTTGCAGATGGAACGTTGTTTGACAGTACATATAAGCGTGCAAGACCACTTACTATGCGGATTGGAGTGGGCAAGGCAATAACCTAACCCAATGATTATCTTAGTTAGTTAGATTATAAAAAAAATATCTTAGTTAGATTACATTCTCTTCAAAGTTTAGAGGTGTGCTAAGCTGGATTTAATTATTTTAATTTGATGTACTGAGAAATAAAATGATGTTACTCTTTGTGATTATTAGGTTATAAGGGGTCTCGACCAGGGGATTCTTGGAGGCGAAGGAGTACCTCCTATGCGAGTAGGCAAGTAGTAGTCTATTTTTCTTACGTTCGGAGTATGTGTCTTTTATTAGGCTAAAACCAATGTTTTATTTACAGGAGGAAAGCGTAAACTTCAGATTCCACCTAAGCTAGCTTATGGACCAGAGCCTGCAGGATGCTTTTCTGGTACTTTTCACCATTCTTTGTATATGTGTTTCTGCTCTATGCTCATAGCAATGATATATATATTTGGGACTGTCGTATTGGTTAATGCAGGTGACTGTAACATACCTGGCAATGCAACTTTGCTATATGATATCAATTTTGTTGAGATCTACCCTGGAAGTAACACAAGATGAAGCCTGCCAACCTCCAGTTTCGTTCGGTAAAGGAAGAAATAACTATGTATATCGCCAGATTCTCTAGCTCTTATCATATGTAAACATTGACATTTTTCAACTATAACCCAATGAGTAGCTTGCTCTTGAAGAATAAGACAACTCATATACGTAATTATGGTTGAGTTATGACCTCGGTAAATCATGTAAGGTGGAGAAGCGCGTGTTAGGTTAGATTCAGTCTAGGTCATTTGATGTAGCCTGTGTCACAAAGATGTACAGAGTCTAGAATAAAGTTGCGATGTGATTGTTCATTCGGCGTTATGTCTCTGTTTTTGGTCCCCCCCACAACAACTTATGAATCTCGAGGTAAAACAAATGTGTAAAACTTTGGTTCTTGGTATGAACAAACAGGAGGAGCTGATCCTGGGTTCCATTTACAGAGCAATGGAGATGTTTTTAAAAGCTGGTGTTACTTTGTATACATCTGAGGATCAAGAATCATATGGGTATGTATAAAAACATTTTATAAGCAGTTTATGTTGTGTAGTGAAATATTTGTTTTCTTCTTTCTCTCAGAGTTAGCTTTATTTGTTACTACCCACTTTTTGGATTTTTTTTCTTTTTATAGTTGGTGAAAAGAAAAGAGTTGGACTTTTGAGTCCTCAAAAAACTAGCTAAAAGAGCATGAACAACACCTAAAGCAAAAGGCTCTAACTTAAATTAATGGTAAGCAAGTGACCAAAAAAAACAAAAGTAACCCATGATCGGATGATGTGAGAGATGTTTTGGTAAAAGTAAAAAATCTTGAAATTAATTCCATAATGAATTGTTCTTTCTGTAATGTGCCAATGATCACTTATAACATTCAATTGATTAGGTTATATAAAATGCATTTACTAAAATTAATTAACATTCTTGTAACACAAACAGAAAGCACATGCAAAAGAAGACAAAATCCTGAACCAAAAAAAAACACCAAAATCTATATAATCCATGTTTATACATATACAGTAAAACCTCTATAAATTAATAATGTTAATACTCTAAAATTTTATTAATTTATAGAGATATTAGTTTACAAAAGTTTCCTTATTTAGATTTCTTATTTTAAGATATATTTATTCTAAGATAAGAAAAATATTTGATTTTATTGTATTAATATTAATTGTTATTTTATGAAATTTGACGTTTATATTAATTTTATTATATTATTTGTTGTATATAATATATATTTCATAGAATTTAAACGTGATTTTAGATATAATATTATTAAATCTCATCAAAAATATATTAATTGTTAAGAAAATATAAAGATAATTCCATTGAGAATATAAAACAAACAATATAATAATAGGTTTTTACTTATATAAAATATGTATAGATATAAATTATTAATTTATGATTTTAATGGGACTATATATTTACATAGAATTTTTTAAAAAAATATTATCACATTATTTTATCAATTTGTGTCAAATTTTGAACCGGCCCAAGTTGGGACCGACGAAATTTATTAATGTATAGATATTATTAATTTATCGAATATTAGTTTATAGAGGTTCTATAATTACATAATAAAGCAAGCATTAGGATTATCATCACTAAACATCGAAGTGTAAGAAGGGTCATCGTTGTAGACGGCCATCGTCCCGGTGGTGACGTATGGGTCCATTTTTCTAACGTAACCAGGTGGCGCCTTCTTGTCGTAAGCCTGAGCTATGTACGGCTGAGCCACCAAGTTGTACGGAACGTAAGGCCATATCTCAGCCTTCTTCCCCGTCGATTTCGCCTTCTTCAGCACCTTGCTCGCTTCCGCGTAACCACTCACCGTCACCTTTTGCTGCTTCTTGTTTATCTCCACCGATTTAACTCCTGAGAAGACATATTAAAATATTTGAATATGTTAACAAACGGAATTATAGATGTAGCTCTGTGCATTCACGTACATGTATATATTTTAGATAGTGTTTGAACAAAACGAGTTAAGTATGAGAGGTAAAACGGGACGTGAGCGAAATTACAAAAACCAAAATAGCTCAACTGAAAACACTTCTTTTTTTTTTTTGAAAACACTTTTTCACATGGGATAGAACGAGAATTTTGATAACTAAATGTTAATTTAGATTGTAAAAGTAGTTAGTTTACCTTTTAGAGAAGATAGAGAGTTTTTGACCTTGAGGACACAACCATCACAATCCATTCTAACTTTGAGCTCTACTGTCTGAAACTGCTTCTTCTTCTTCCTCTTGCCATAGCTATGACTTCCTCCACTTCCTATTAACTCAGATATATACTCTAATGTTCCTCCAACTCCCATCTTCTTGTTCTGATTTTTGGCTTTTTTTTTATGTTTGCAAGAAAACTACGAATGGGTTATTCTCTTCCTCTGTGTCTCTCAAATATATGTTGTGTTTGTATGGATATTTGTTTTGGTTTCGATTTGCAATGAGTTGCTAGCTAGGTTGTTTCGACTTATATAGGGCCTCTGATATTTTAATAAAATAATCTACTTTTGAGTACATTATTGTATTTGGTACGAAAGAAAAAGTATCTTGGTGTGTTTAAAATTGACACAACATCAATAAAAATTTGGCCCGTTTTATAAAAATATAGAAAATGTTACTTTAAGGACTTAGGCTGTAAGCAATATATATGCCAAAGACCTTGTTGTTAAGGTAAAGATAGTAGTTGATGAGAAAAGTTTGAAACCAAGGGTTGCGCTCTGATATGATAATTTTTGATCAACCAAACCGGTAAAGATCTGAGTTGAACGAAATAAATGGCTTTAAATAAAAACTGTTTGTAACATATTCTTGAAAAATATATATACGAAGGTAAAATTGTAGGGAATTCATGTGAATATAGCTGCAATAATGGAATAATAACACGACTTTTAAAATGTTTTTTTTGTAAGTTTTGTTATTCATAGGAAGGCAGGAAGAAGGTGAGAGCCATGCATCATCTATTAACGAATTTAAAGTAATTTATCTAAACAATAATAGTCGGTTCACTATTAAATTAAAATGGGATCAATGATAAAATTAAAATTTAGTAAAATTAAAGGTGATAAACATCGTGGCCTACTTCGAGACAGCTTCACACGTACGAGGGGGAGATCTTGAGCGTTGATATATTGAGGTGACTTATATCTGACGGCGCTGATTTAAATCCGCGTGTTAGGTCGTCTCCTGATTGGATGAGTTGTGCCACCTAACTTCTCAACTTAGCTGTTTCGTATTTAAGGTTCGCTGGTTATTAGTTTTTCTTTTGCTGGTGTATTAATACATTTAGATCACAATTCAATAATAGATACAATATAATGACAAAATTGTATAATGTTTTGAAGTTGTCGAGCAAACCTACAGCAGTCGGTACGTTTAATAGTTAGATACCATAATCTAATCACACCTCTAACTATAAGGAACCGGCGAGAAGAAGTTTCCTGCAACAGATGGAAATTTTATTTAAATCCATGTCAAATAATATGGTTTTGTAGCTAACAACCAGAGTCCAAACCTGACCATAAAAAAGTGCAGAACTTTATAATGCGGACAGGACAAGGTTTCAATTATATATGTCCCATAAATGGATAAAAAAAGATACATGCATGACCTTTGTGGTCGTTTGGTTTAGTGTGTTATCTTTCTTAGATTCTTAATTTGGTATTTAGGAACACAACAATAATGCAAAAGGGAACTGACCGAAAGTGAATGCCGTGTCAACTTTAAAATTCATCAACAAATCTTTTAACCTGTGAACTTAAGCTATATTTCTTCACCAAATTAATATATGAAAATTCAAATAATAAATTGAAAATGGGAGGATTTGAACTGTTTATAGAAATCCGGGCGATGCTAACAAAATTTAAGCGCATTCAGCTGCTTCTGTTAAATTCTAACTCAGACAAGGACAACTGTGATTTTAAAACACCAAAGCAGTGATGAGTCCTAAAAGAAACTGTCTGTTTCATAGTGCAGTTATAAACAGAAGAATGGAGAATGGTAACAACCACTCATTCTTCCTCTGACCAAAATCAATGAGCAAGTGAGGCTAGCACAAGTTGCATAAGATTGGAGAAGAGTTACAGCTTGTTCTGTGATGGCTCTGTTTCTTGCACGTCTCACCCAAGCATTCACTATATTTCCTCTGCTTTACTTCCTTTAACACCTTGAGCCACGATGCTATATATGTGCTAGTGAATGTGCTAAGATTCCTCCGCCACCAGGCCGTGGAATGAGACTGAAGTGTCTAAGTGCTCCTTTCAAGGTATTAAACTGAAGATACAAGAATACGAGATTAGTTCAACTCTCTTAACTCTTTTGACATCTGTGAAATAAGCTCACCGTCTGGTTCAGCTGCTGTACTGTATCTGTTCCACTGGATCGTGCTTCTTCTGGAAGAGATGATAACACCAAGTCTAACATCGAGTCCTGATGAATTCCTTCAAGATAAGTCTGAAGCATATCTATCTCTTTTTGGATTGGCAACCCTTTGGAGAGTGTATCTTCCAGCGCAAGTGCACCACCCTACAATAACCCCTAACTTCCTTTTGAATCATATATATATCAACAGAAAAGCAGAGTTGCATGACATTACCAACATGATGAACCCACAACAAAATCAGACCATTCGTTTCTTAGTTCTTACCAATGCAAGCTTGTGAACTGAATGACTTTGGCGAGCCTCTTCAGAGCGCGCATAGAATGCCATACACAACGTCTTTATCTACGGAAATTACGAAGAAAAGTAAGAGACACGTTTAAGCACTCTTTAGTTACAAAGAGATAGGTAACAAAAAATCTTGTAAGTTGTAAAGTTATAATGTATGCTTGAGTTCATTCGAACCTCAATAGAATCCTTCGATAATTTGTTTTTTTTCTTTCTCTTTTTAGCTCCTGGATAAAGCAAGATGTGGCACTTAAATGAATTCTACTCAGGAACATGGGAACCGAGATTAGATGGACATATATGTCCTTGAAGTGAGTTAATCAAGGTTAGGTAGCCTTTATCAAGTATTGCCGCCTCCTCTATACGCATTAACTCACGTGCTCTAAAGATCTCTCAGGTCATTTTCCTACTTCTCCAAAGTTAATAATATCTCACGGATAACGCAAGTGCAGTAGAGAGATTAAAATCAATATATGAGATATGTCGTCTATCAAGCAACCTTCAAGGCTCGTAGTTTTTTTGCAGTAAGAAACTTGGGCTTCAAAATGCGACTGTCTGCATGAATGGCTTTTATCTTGAGGTGTCTCTTGTTGTTTAGAAGAAATATATGTAGATAGATGCCTTTCTCAAATGAAACCTCTGGAGCCAGCCAGCAAACATAGGATACACCAATCAGAAATGCTAACACTAGGTAAAGAAATGCTAAAACTCACCTGAATGATGAATGCGCGTTGCGTTGCGTTGCGTTGCTCCTCCTCGAAAGTGTTACGACGGACGGAGAAAAAAGAAGAAGCTTTTCCGGTGGTTAATATTCTCATGAACGGACGTCTTAGCGCCAAACGTCGTCGTATGCTGGTTAAGCACTTAGTAGGCAAGGATAGTTTCGTCATTTCACTTTAGGTCTATTTGTTTTTTCCCATTAATCAAAACACCCGAGACGAATACGAACCCTAGAATCCATTCCATTCCTCTTTCAATTTTTGTTTCTTTTCAATCGAAAATTCAATGAAGGGACCAATGTGCGCCTAATCTTTTCCATATCTTCTACATTTCGTTTTTCAGGTTTGTCATTCTTTCGCTAATAAACAATTTGAATTCATTTCGTCTGAATTGAAAATTTCTAAATCTTTTCCTTCCTCTTCTACCACCCATTTAGGGGGTTTTGCAATTTTGTATCAAAAGTTTCGTTCGTTCAAACAAGTTTCGAGCCAATTCATATCAAAAGTTTATCTCTTTGTTAAACAAGTTTGGTTTTTTTTTCTTCTTCTTCTTCTTAAATTATTGATTTTGTTTCGTTGCATTGCTATTTATCTGATTTGTTTTTTTTTTTTTGGTTGTACCTAGAGAAAAGTTGCGATAGTGTCTCGAATTATATATTTGAATTTTTGTTGCTCTTTATTCATAGAGGAAGATGTCGTCATCACCTTTTCCAATCCTGGACAACCGCCCAATCGACAAGTGGAAGGTTACCGAGTTGAAGGAAGAGCTCAAAAGACGGAGACTAACTACACAAGGCTTGAAGTTTGATTTGGTTAGGCGTCTCGATGATGCCCTTCGTGCTGAGCAGGAAGAGTCAGCCAATCAGCAGCCTGATGTTACTTATGTACCTGGAGGCAACCTTGCACCAGATCCAACGCAGACCACTCCTGTTCCTCTAGTTGGGACCACTCCAGAACCAGAGGTTAACGCTGTAGTAGTTACCCAAGAGGCATCTAATGAGCGGATTGTTGAGATGGAGAATAAGGAGACGTTTAGCGGGTTGGATTCTAAGGCCCAACCTACAGAGGTATCTGCTATCCACAACCAGGTATCTGAGGTCATCCCCGTTACAGGGTTTGAGGTAAAATCTGATTGTATTTCATCAAATAATGAAAAAATAGAACTAAAGGGTAACGAAATTGCTGATAATGTCAAATTAGAACATAGTCTTAGTAAGTCCCAAGAGCCATCAACAGCCATTGGCGATTCGCATCCAAAGATATCTGCCGGGGGTGGAGATGATGCAGATATGACCAAAGGAAATAATAATAGTGTCGACTCTGAAAAGTTGAATTTAGATAGAAGTTCTGGTGATGAGTCTATGGATGATGAGCCTGAGACGAACCAAAATGAATCGGTTACGCCTCTTGAAGTGGTGGATAAGAGTGAGCAAAATGACTTGCTTCCTGATAAGGCTGATAATATGGATGGTGAGAAAGGAGAAGCCCCTGATAACAAAAGCCATCCACTGGTGGCTTCTGACAAAAGAAAGCTTCCTGTTAATGGTAAGGCTTTCTCCTTTTTCCTTTTCCCATTTTCTTTTGTGAATCACTTTTGTTTCTTGTGTTTAATCTTCTGTGTCGGCTTGTGAAGCATATCTTTAATAGCTTTTGAAGCATCCTTTGACTTCTACCTCTCATTGTAGATCAAGAAGCTGTTGGAAACAATGTGCCTGCAAAGAGGCAACGCCGATGGAACTCCGGGAATATTAAAGTTCCTGAAGCACAGGCCACTAATAGCGTGGCACCCTCTACAACACCGAGCTCAGCTGGTCTGAAGCGTGACTTCTCCCGATCTGACTCTTCGGTTAGTGAGGATGGACCCAAGGAACGCGTGGGTATGTAAATCATCACTCACCTCTGTATGTATTGTTACCATCTCTTATTCATTGTGCTCAATATTTGTGGGCAGTTCCTCCATCTCCAAAGGAGCCCACCAATTCCCTCAAGATTGATCGTTTCCTTAGGCCGTTCACACTGAAAGCTGTTCAAGAGCTTTTGGGTAAAACTGGAAATGTCACTAGTTTCTGGATGGACACCATTAAGACCCACTGCTATGTATCAGTAAGACCCCTTCTTGGTTTTTCAAAAATGTTCTTCTGATTTTTTTCAAGTGTCTATAGAATTTCTGGTAACTGATAGTTGGTGTGATGTGAATGCAGTATGGTTCAGTTGAAGAAGCTGCAGCAACAAGAGAAGCAGTGTATAACCTCCAATGGCCACCTAATGGGGGCCGTCTTCTGACAGCTGAATTTGTTGGACCAGAGGAAGTGAAGGCAAAACTAGAAGCTCCTCCTCCTCAGCAGCCAAAGGATCAGGCTCCTTCGCAGCCACCTCCAACTGCTCTGCCACCACCACCGCCTTTGGCCAAAGCACCTCCAGTCAAAGAACGCCATGCCCTTCCTCCTCCTCCTCCTCTAGTCCCGGAGGAACAAGAGGCTCCCATAGTCACTCTGGATGATCTTTTCAAGAAGACAAAAGCAATCCCCAGGATATACTACTTGCCCTTGTCAGAGGAACAAGTTGCAGCTAAACTTGCAGCTAATAACAAGTGATCTTGTTGCTTCTTGGCGATTTCATGCCATTATGTTCGTTGCAGGCTCTTAGGAATTTAGCTTAGTTGCGGACAAAAGTTGAGAGGACTTGTTGAGTTTGGTTTGGTATTGCTAATGGTAGAACGCAGGAGAAGACTCCTTATGTTTTTTTTACTATACTTTGGTTGGTACCTTTTGATGAACGAACAAAGTTGGTTGTGCTGGATGGACCTCTCTGCTCTTTATTCCCTTTTTTCTTCTTTTTATGGAGCTTTGAACAATTGTTGGTTTAAAATAATTACTGACAGACCAATATTATCATTTTGGTTTAGCGTAACTAACTCTTGCATACAACAACCTTTAATACACGACAAGGGAACAACACCCAAGCAACTGACAGAGAATATCTTTCTTCCCACGTAAACTATAAACACGACCAAGATATGTTTTAGACACATTCCATATACATACATACATACAAGTTACATACACATACAAAGGATAAATTACATGTGTGAACCAGTCCAATAATTTCCTTCCTTACCTTAGGTTTTACTCTTACGATTTGATGATGCTTGTTGATTATAAGACGAGCGAGAAGGGAAGATTTTGTTAGAACTCCTACCGGTGGTGGTGAAAGAAGCCTCGACGGAGAGACTTTGATCCTTTTCTTCTCTCTCCTTTTCGTTCTTTGTAATCTTCTCCTTGAGCTGCTTCTGCATAAGATGCACGGGTGCGTAACTTGCTCCGATGGATGACATCTTTTGTTTACTGTTTATCAACGATGTAAATATTGTAATAAAGAAGGCTATGTAGTTGAGAGTTTCCAAGTGATGTCGAGTCTGTTGAAGAGTGTCTTATTTATAGAGGTTTCTATGACTTCGTTTACCCCTTAATTATATATTTTTTGTTTCTCTTTTAGCTTTTGTATTTTTTTTTTGCTGTTGGGTCTATAGTTTTCATGATGTTGCATGTAACAATTTCATAAAGTGTATATCGAACTTACCTCCATTAGATCGATGGCCTGACCTCCAAATTTGGTTTGGCACCAAAAGTTGATTTCCTATTTTTTTAAAAAAATTTCTTCTCACCTCTTTCAATCCCCAAAAACAGATGCATGTTCTTTTTAATAAAGAGAAAAGCTTTTGTTACAAAACAAAACAAAATTAATAAAATTGTAGATTATCTACAAGACGTAAAATACTGTGAAAAGTTAAATATATAACACAAGATCAAAAAGGCTATTTCAAAACTAATTATGCGAAATCAGAATCAGTAGTCATCATATCTAGTGCTTGTATTGATTGAGGTTATTAGTGTTTGATTTACTCTACATAGATCATAATCATTAAGAGTTAACCGCTGCAAAATAAACAGAGAGAAAAACCTACGAGTCAATGATAACTTATTTTATTCGTGAGTGAGAGACTATGCATCAACTTTTTTTGCAAATTATTAATTATAGTCGCTTGATGTCTTAACCCATCGTGATTAAATGGTTTAATTTAAACTAAGGCAAGTGGATTCTGCCACAAATTAGCATATACTACTTACTAACTACTAATCATTCATTAAAAATAATTAATTAGAAGGGAGGTTTCATCTAATATGTGGTTTCGCTTTAAGGACGGCTCTTATATCAACTAGAGATTTTTCCGGGTTACACCGGATTTCTTTCCTTTATTTTAATTTAATTAGTTTATTATAGAATATCTATTTGACTACATATTTTACACTTAGACTGAAAATGCTATATAAATTATTAGAAAATTTTGCTATTTTGTATTGGTTTTGGTGACTAAAGTTTTAAAATTATAAAGTTCAATTTTTTTTCTTGCATTGTCAAAACACATATAACGTGGTAAACAAACTAAATAAGAAAATAAATTAAACTTTAGTTGAAATTCAATTATTATTTTATCTCATTTATTTGAAGTTTATAAATATATGGTTAGATTAACATATAATTCAAACATTGTTTTTACGTTAAAATTAACCAATGTATACTTTAAAAAAATTAATATTGATTATTTATTATTTGGACGTTAAAATTGACCAATGTATATTTTAAAATTTTAATATTGATTATTTATTATTTGGTGATAAGAAAATATATATGAATTCATTTTTAAGGCAATGGTGAAATGACGAACAATTAAAATCTAAAAATGATGTACATTAAAAAAAATCCTGAATTTATGTCAAATACTTTTGTTTTCATGCAGCAAAACAAAATATTAAAAATATAATAATATTCTCTAATAGCTTTTTTTTTTTTTGAACAAACCTTCATTAATATTAAATCAAACACTCAAACAGAGTGAGGTAGTTCTAGCAATGCCCTTTTCGCAAGCGCATCTGCTTCTACATTGTTAACTCTAGGAGTATGCAAGAAAGAAATGGATAAGAAGGAAGTACATAGTTGAGAGATATCAAAGAGAACTCCTTGGGCTTCAACAATGTTTTCCTTGGTGTTGATGGCCATTATCAGGGACTTGGAATCTGACCATAAGGTCAGTTTGCGCAAACCCAGAGACCGAGCTGCCTTCAGGCCAGCTTTAACCGCAAGAGCTTCTGCTACTAGAGCAGAGCCGACATCGCAACGGTTTGAAGACGTTTGACAAAGCTTTTTGTTATTTTCTTTGAAGATGCAACCAAATCCACCGCCTCTTGTGGCTGCATTCCACGCTGCATCTACAAAGCAATGACTTCCTCTTACTGTTCCACATGCGAGTGGTACCTGCAGCTTCTGAGATGGGGAAGGCTTCTCCTTATTCTGTTGAGCTGACTGCCATATTCTAGCTTCCTTCAAAGCCAAAGATACCACCTCCAACTCTTGCATCTCTCGATTCTCAAAAATCAACTTGTTTCCTAATATTCTCTAATAGCTATCTGTATGTTTTTCCTAAGAACCTATTAGAAAAGATTCAGATTATACTTGACACTAAATTTGTTGTTGATATTCTAAGAATCTATTGTGTCTTTTCCGGCAAAAAGAATAACAAACTCATGAACTTTGTAATCTACCTCCATCGAACTGCACGTACTTCCTTCTTCACTTGTGTTTCCTTCATGAAAACCCTCTGTTCAACTGCCTCTTCGAAAAACACATAAATAGCAAGCATTAGATATGTGCACATAAGCATAAGTTTCATCTGGATCCAACTTCAGCAAACACTTTACTACTCTTTCAGCCATCTCAACGTTACTATTTTTCCTGCAAGTAGAAAAAAAAAAGAGCTCCATATAATAGTGGCTTCTTCCACTGTTATGTTCTTTATCATTGCTTCGGCTTCCTCCAATAGCTCTGCTTCACCCAACACGTTAAGAGTAGTGTTTTATTTATGGCTCAACAAAATACTTTTATTTCATCGTTATCAAATAACCAGTTGTCTTCTCTAATTCACGACAAATTCAAATTTACAGTTATCAAATCTCTGACCACCTTCCTAGCAAGTGACCAGATTCTGCATGACACACACATATAACCAGGTCACAAAATTTAAATAATGCCAGAACCAATACAAAATATGTATGCAAACTATATGAAAATAGGAGCATTTAGTAATACGCAAGAAAGAATTTCTTACCTAAGCTTCACAAGCATACCCAATAACAAACAAACTCACTAATATGAGTATCATGAAGGTTTTGGTTCTAACAAAATGATGCAAAGACACTAATAAGTTATCATAACCCATCAACTTATATATACGATACAAAAGCTTAAAAAAACTAAGCACACCATAAAAAGCTTATCCACAGAGAATCTATGCTTAGTTTTTTTTTTAAATAACTAATTAGTAATATCTGATATTCAAAGCCATTGAGTAGAACCAATAACTGATACAAAAGATAGTGATAACTATCCAAATAATTGAATTAGCTTTTCAAAGCTAGAAGAAAAGACATATGATGTAAGAGCTTATCCACTGAAAAGTTGGAAAATTTGATCAACTTTAACTTGCGAGCTTTAAAAAGTTGCATGAGGCGGCCTAAAATTGAACCAATTAAACTGTAAGTTAAAAAGTAAAGAGAATACTTATTGTTGAAAGATGATTTGTCGGTGACATCACACGCAAGCGAGATTCCCATTGCTCCACGGTACTATGCTGCAATAAAAAGAAACCACATAGGTGAGTATTACAGGTTCCCACCATAGTGAGGAAAGAGAAAGAGTGCATATATAACATTAAGATGAATCGAGAAGGAAAATCCAGGATAGTCTGGAATCGCTCTTGTCTGGTAGTATCCCAGATTTGCAGCTCAATTATCTTCTAATTCGGCTCAGTAGCCTGCTTGTATCTTGAATTTAATTCTGCGAACAACAACAAAAAAACTTGAGTGACTATTGACCACTAAAAAGAGCATTTACGAAGAATGTCATGTATCAGAGAGATCATACTTGATAGTTGTAATGAAAGAGATCAACATGGTTCTTGTCGTAAATTGCATGATCGAAGTGAAGCATGCTATTCAATTACGTCTTTTGTATTTCTTTGATCCAGTTCTGTTTAATCAAGAAATCAAGAGCAACGTAATCAAAAAAGAAAATGATTTAAGAGAAGATAAGATTTGATAGGAACCATTATGAGATTATCTCGATACGGCTATAAACATATAGAGATGTAACACCCACCATTGACGAAAATGGACTGAGATGCGGCGCCACAATAGATAGAAAGAACATGAAATAAAAAAAAACTAAACAGAATGTTTTCTATGATTCGACTTCCATTGCAGAAGAAAACCCTCTTTAATAGAAGTCAAATAATATGAGCGTTTTTGATAGAAACTGAATCAATTCACCAAGCTGAGGAAGATAATTGGTTTTGGTACCAAAACGTTTTTCGCAAAAAGAGAGATTAAAATAAAAGAAATAATTGCATATATTTTAATGACATGATCTAAATATTTTCTTCAAAGGAATGACATGTCATTAAATTTTTATTTGATTGGTTGATTAAACATGCTGATGTGGACACTCTAGATGTTGATTATATTCTCCTTTTAGTATTGTAAGATAGTGAGGAAAGAGAAAGAATGCATATATAACATTAAGATGAATCGAGAAGGAAAATCCGGGATAGTCCGGAATCGCTCTTGTCTGGTAGTATCCCAGATTTGCAGCTCAATTCTCTTCTAATTCAGCTCAGTAGCCTGCCTGTATCTTGAATTTAATTCTGCGAACAAAAAAAAAAACTTGAGTGACTATTGACCACTAAAAAGAGCATTTACGAAGAGTGTCATGTATCAGAGAGATCATACTTGATAGTTGTAATGAAAGAGATCAACATGGTTCTTGTCGTAAGTTGCATGATCGAAGTTTGTATTTCTTTGATCCAGTTCTGTTTAATCAAGAAATCAAAAGAGCAACATAATAAAAAAAAATGATTTAAGAGAAGATAAGATTTGATAGGAACCATTATGAGATTATCTCGATACGGCTATAAACATATAGAGATGTAACACCCACCATTGACGAAAATGGACTGAGATGCGGCGCCACAATAGATAGAAAGAACATGAAAACAAAAATACTAAACATAACGTTTTCTATGATTCGACTTCCGTTGCAGAGGAAAAATTCTCTTTAATAGAAGTCAAATAATATGAGCGTTTTTGATAGAAACTGAATCGATTCACCAAGCTCTGAGGAAGATAATTGGTTTTGGTACCAAAACATTTTTCGCAAAAAGAGAGATTAAAATAAAAAAGTAATTGCATATATTTTAATGACATGATCTAAATATTTTTTTAAAGGAATGACATGTCCTTAAATTTTTATTTGATTGGTTGATTAAACATGCTGATGTGGACATTCTAGATGTTGATTATATTTTACTTTTAGTATTGTAAGATGACATAAGGTAAAAGTTATGGCCCATAATGATCATCTTCGCCATATTTAATAACAATATTATTAATATTTTCATGGTTCATGTAATCTGAATAATTCATGGACCAAAACTATGTAAATCAGTATGTGCTATAACTTTTTGTTATCAATTCAACTATACCAAAGATCGTGGTATATACTATACATTCCAAAGCCCCATGTGTTTAGAAATTGTTAGAACAAAATATAATAGCTTTTTCTTATTTTTAAGAAAGTAAAATTTCACATAAAATAATAATAAGCTGGACTCCGACTAGTCGGCCACTAATCTCCAATTCCCACCTATGTTTTGACTTATCAGATTATTTACTCGTTAACAAATCATGTGCTTTGACAGTTTGACTAATAGCTTAATTATAAAATAGTGAACCATCAGTGGGAACTTAAGAGCATCGTTAGCGGTTTGTTCTTAAACTGAGTTTCTAAAAATTATTATACTAATAGTTTATTCAAATTATTTAGTTGTATAATTAAAACTAATAACAACGAATGAATGTCAAAGAGACACGTTAGTTTAAAGTCTCTGAACTCATGGCAAAAGTTTCTTTTTCCAAATATGTCTCTCGTTATTTTTCCACTCTCTCTCTCATGTTATTCATTTTTTTTTTTTTTTGAAGAGAGACTCCCTAAAAGTGTTCCACTGGGGGTGCTCTTACGTACAACGTTTTTTTTTGTTTGAACTGAACTTATACACAACGTTACTATTTTGTAACTTTACATACAACGGTACTTCTATATTTACAGAAGAGGCTTTGTAACCTTGATATACATCGTTAATTATTTCTTACCCAGGGAATATATATTATGGATCGATAAGTCGCAAATATGTATGATGTGTATATGATTCACAAACACATAAATACAGACACAGCATGGTGATGGTGATAATATATTAAAATACTCCATATGCTAGTGCTGCATGCTAGTACTGATTAAGGGGGTGTCAGTTATGTTTTTTTATGAGAAATTAATATAATTAGCACCAGCTGCTTGCAATTAGCACAGGCTATATTGTAAAGAAAAATTAAAGCTGAGATGCTTTAAGGAAGGGCACACCCACCTCTATAAACCAGCATATTATTTTAGGTTTTCACAATCCATTTTGGGTTTTCATAATTCATTCTACTTCTACATGTGGTATATATGTTGTTGATCACCACTTGACCGACTTCGTTTTTTTTTTTTTGTTCCTGGACCGACTTCGTTTAAGGTTAATTAATTAGTTTTAAATAAACGGGCTATACTTGCATTTAGTGGACCGACTTTAGTTATTAGTTGTCATATTTATGCATGTTTGGTAATGGACAATACTTGCCACTCCACTCTCGAAATCATCAGAACTAATTAATTCACTCATTAATACTACCTACGTTCTTAAATATACAATGTTTAAAAGAATTTTGATGTTCTAATATATAAGATGTTTACATTTTTCTAGACAACTTTTTATTTTATTAAAAACCGTGACAAATCATATTTAATAATCGATTTTGTAATTGGTTGAATAACATTAATTTATAGTTTTAATGATATTTTCGAAACAAAACAATGATTTTTTTAATATGCGTATTTTTACGTAAACATCTTATATTCAGGAACAGAGGAAGAGGGAGTATGTACTAGCAATGTTGTTATTGTTTGCTATTGCTTGGAACTAAGAATATAAAGGAAAGGTGAGTTCTATGATTAATGTTAATCTACTGTCTCATCATAATTCATCATGAACCGTTTATGTATATGCTTTATTCCATAGCCATAGCCATAGCCAAAGGCTTAATTATATTGCGTCCAGATTTTGACTTCAAATATCATCTGTTTCATCAGTATCATGATCATTCGAATTAAAATTGCGTTAGTTCATAGTTGCATCGTTATCATTAAATAAACATATTATAATTAGTTTAGAGCCAATAACAAGAGATTAAGGGCCAACTGTCTCATGCTTCTTCCTAAAGGCCACTCATAATTGACTAATTACACTCTTCTTTTTCTATTCTTGGCTTCTCAGCCCATATTCTTTAATTAAATCCATATTCTTTAATCAATTGTTCATTATAGATAATGGAACGAGCAATTAAAAGCTACAAGGCCTTTACTTATATCTTACAAAAAAAAATTAGAAAAATTTGTCTGAGCCCGGGTTCGAACCGGGGACCTCTAGTGTGTGAGACTAGCGTGATAACCGACTACACCACCCAGACTTTGATGCTTGTACATTGTCGTCGAATGGATACGACCGTAATAGAATACGATAGACGATGTGTTCCTAGTTCGTAAGTTATAAGACTTTGTCCAGTCGCACTGCATATAACATTTGTGAACTGGAAAATATCAGGAACAGCCTTGGATAAAGGCGTGTTGACTCTGGCAAGTGTCTTGGTGCACACGGCATCCTCCTCTTCCTCCACTGCATTTTTTTCTCCTCCTCTTCTTCCATTACATTCTTTCTCTCATCCTCTTCCTTTTTATATAGCTTCGCCACGATTGCTGAGATCTTGGTAATGCTCTTGATCGTGGGATGGTTCAGTTACAAGAAATGAAAGACGTGTTATGGTTCTGCGATTATGTTTTGAGACGCGACTTTTCGCAACATTTACGGGTCACTAATCAATCAAGGTGAGAAACTCTTTTTGTTATTGAAAAAATTAACTATACAAAGAATGGCTAAAAATGCTTGGATGATGTTTTATTTATTCTCGAATGAAAGGAAGAGAGTGTTATTACAAAAGAAACAAGGAAAAGAGAGAGAGAGTTGGATTGGATCATTAAACAATGAAACATTAAAACAGAACACATAAGGTTAAACTCTCATTCGCTTTCTTTCTTGGCGTCCTTCTTTACAACCTGGAGATGGAATAGTCCAATGCATCTACCACGAAATCTGTGGATACAAAAGACATTTCGTTACATTGTACATCTCGTTTGTAACCAAGAAAAACAAAAAGATATGATGAATGTACCTGCATCGTCTTTGGTGAAACACATTGGTGGCTTTATCCTGAAAACATTCCCATGAAGTCCTCCTTTTCCAACGAGAATGCCCAGTTCTTCATAAGAGAGAAGAAAGAGTAAGATCTAAGTTATAATCGACGCATTGGCTTTTAATGTTTGTGTACCTCTAAGTTGCTCAAACAAGACAGCTGTTTCAGCCTTGGCTGGCGTCTTGTCCTTCCTGTCAGAGACAAGCTCGATCCCAACCATTAATCCTCTTCCTCTCACATCTCCAATGACTGAAACCAAACAGATGCGGTTAAGTTAAAAAGAAACAGAGCAATGATCTGATAACAATGATCAAAGATTGTTTGTTTACTTACTATCATGTCTTTTCTGGAGATCTTTCAAACGTTTAATAAGGTGCGAACCAACTTCAGCACAGTGTGTTTGGCGTCTCTCCTTATCAATAACCTTTAGAACAGCATGCCCACCAGCTGAACACACCGGGTTTCCACCAAAAGTGTTGAACTGAATCTTTGTAGCTAAAACGCTAGCGATTTCTGGTGTTGTCACCACAGCTCCTAATGGCAATCCATTTCCAATTCCCTGTGTACAGAACCAGCACCAATTCTTAGCAAGCTTAAACTACAGTAAATGTATTTGATGAATAGAGAACAGAGCAACGGTAAAGACTTAATTTGACAAACCTTTGCCATTGTGACTATGTCTGGAACTACATCTTGAGTCTGGAAACCCCAATAATGACTTCCTGTCCGGCCAAATCCAGTTTGGACTTCATCGGCGATGCATACACCACCAGCTTTGCGTACAATGTCATAAACCGACTTTAAGTAACCAGGAGCCAATTCTACAGCTCCTCCCACCCCCTAAAGTTGAAATGATGCTCAAAGAGAGATGTAAATAAAAAGAAAAACTGATTGTTTCTTTTAGACAAAAAAAAAAAGAACCTGGATGGTCTCTGCAATGAATCCAGCTACTTTTCCAGAAGTACCATAGTCGATATGGTCTTGGACATCTTTAGCATACATAGAACCATCAGAACCAAATACTCCTCGGTATGGATCAGGATTTACGACGTGATGGATTTCTCCCTGCATGATAACGAACAAACACGCTATCACAGAGAATCATATTGAAGATACTTTTATTCTCATGGGTCGAAAACGTGGGTACAGGTTTTACGACTTGGCTTCACGTGCTATATGGTCACTCAAGGGTATATGAACTTTTAAAAGGAATCAATTTGATAATGGGGACAAACCTGTGGTAACGGGTACTTCCATGTATTAAGAGCAGTTAGTCCGATAGTGTTAGAACTTCCACCATGATAAGCATTCCTCAAAGAAATCATCTCAAGGCTACCAGTGTAAAGCCTAGCCATCATCATCGCTAGCTCATTAGCTTCAGAGCCAGAATTCACAAAGTAGACAACCTGCACCCAAAAAAATCATGAAGCTTGTTGATTTTCTCAACAACAGAAAACCTCACTAGAATCATTGTTCTGTTAAATCCTCAAGTACCTTAAGGTTTCCAGGCATCTTAGCAGCTAAAGCTTCAGCGAAATCACCTATAGCATGATGCAGGTATATGGTGGTGGCGTGCTGAAGAAGCTTGCTCTGTTCGTTAATAGCGTTAAGAATGTCTGGATGGCAGTGACCACATGAGACTGTGACTATTCCAGCAAAGGCATCAAGGTATCGCCTACCGGTTTCATCAAACAAATACTGCATCTTCCCTTCGACGATGTTAAGCTGCACGAATACACAAACACAGAGCATTAACCATATATCCAACGAAAAATTGATCAAGCTGATGAAGAATAATACTATTCACAATAAACTGAAAAATTCAAATTTTCTGCGTTTCTACAATTAGGTCAAGCAGAACCCTAACAGTTGATCAAAAAATCAAAAATCCTCAAATGGCAGTTCCAGACCATAATCATATAGAACTTCGAATCCAACAACGTACAGGCTTTTGGTAGAAATGGAAAAGAGAAGGTCCCAGAAACTTCTTCCGTTTCTCGAAAACTTCATCCGCGGAGGGACCATTATACGGCCGCGGCTCGTAGCCGAAGGGCGGGATCTGCGGCGGAGACGAGGAGGTGGAGAAATCAGAGCGGAGGAAGGAGATGGCAGGGTGATGATGGATCAAGGAGGAAGTTGAAGAAGCTCCATGGACGACTCTCTTGAGCAATTGCCTCATCGTTCTCTGTACGGATCAATTAGAGAGAGATAATGACTAGTAAAAGTGTTAAAACGAGTGATTATTAGTACTACTAGAATCAAATGTTTCGGGAAATGATGACGTGTCAGATATGATTCTCTCTATAGAAGAGAGATTCCATGTGAATTTTAGAGATTTATTTATCCTCTGCTAATTCAACATGACGTGTCACTGACTAGAGGCGGGGTATCCTAGATATTATCTTCCAATTTGTTAATTTTATACTTACGATTAATATACAAAAGATGTTAAGGAGTTTTTATAAATCAAGAATTAATTGACGTCAAAAAAAAAAAAAATCAAGAATTAATTGACAAAAGGAATCTCAATGGACAAGTCGTCTACTCCTCATATGCATTATTGATGAAGATAATATCACTACATTTACGTTATGCTAAGGATTAGCCGCCGTATGCATCCAAATCAAACGCACCACTATTATTAGTTTGTATGGTTAGAAGAAAATGTTTTTTTTTAGTAATTAGACTTGATTGGTTGTGGACCTAAATTTGTGATGCTAACCTCCTTCTTCTTCAGAAGAAAATGTTTTTTTAGTAATTAGACTTGATTGGTTGTGGACCTAAATTTGTGATGCTAACCTCCTTCTTCTTCTTCTTCTTACGATAAGGACCTGAGTGGTTTTCCCGCTACCGCCCGCAAACGCAGCTTTTGCGCTTGCTAGCAGTTGACAACGTTTCGAAACAATCATACAAACCACATCGCTTCAAACCGTTCCGAATTTATTAAAATCAAAAGCTGGTTCCAGCTATCGTTTACGGTTGCGGGAGGATAATTTTTTTTCATTTTTTAAAGAAACCATATAAATACAAAAATAAAAATAAAAATAAAAATAAAAAAATTAAATTGGAATTATAAAAATACTAAAATATATCTATTATATTTTAATTAATATTATAAAATTTTAAAATAAAAATATTTTCTATAATATTAAAAATTTAAAAGTATAACTTTCTAAATATAGTTTTCATATTTATTATAATATTATGATTTTTGATATTTTTTTATAATTATATAAAATGTAAATATTGTTAATTTATTATTTAACCGTTGCTGTATTTGGTAGTTAATCAGTCATAAGTATCTCGCAAACGCACTAATTTCTAACCGCAGAACCAGTCGTATACATCTCTTAAAACCGCTAGAAACCGCAACCATCCGCATCCGCAAACTCCCGCAACCGCTGCGTGTGAACCAGTCAGACCCTAAGTGGTCGATGGATTCACTAATAGATTATGCTATGTGTTTTTTTTTACTAAAAACGTATAAATGATGACCCAACTACTCAACTCTTCCATACGATTCAAATATAAGCTAAGTTTCCATGCGTGAGTCTCTTATTTGTCATAAAATCATTGTTTTTAAAATGTTCATGACGTTATACCGTCTTAAGCTAATCTTTTATGTGTTTTCAACAACCAAAAGTTCATTTTAAATGAGCATTATCTTGGAACATAATTATAGTACCTAATTAAGACATGTACCCATTTCATTTGTTTTATAAAAAATAAATTGAAATGTCAAAAGTTAGACGTATACATAACTATCAGGGGCGGTCCCAAAGCACGAAAGCATGAGAGGGTGTGGCATGTGCCCCACCCTAATTTTTATTTTTTTCATTAATAATTAGTGTTAAGTTTATTTGCCTCATGCCAAAAGACATTTTGGATCCGCCTCTGAAAACTATTTCTCATCACTTGACAAAGATAACACAATTAAAAACCGTGCTACTCGAGCTGTCGTCCATAACAACCAACGCACTTGATTTTTTTTGTGCACAACCAACGCACATGATTAATTTATAATCTGTCCATTATTCTTAGCTCTGTAATTTGTCATATACTTATTTGACTAATCACAGATACAAAACAAAAATTCACGTATCTTTTTTCATATGCATCACCATAGATGTTACGTACGCCACATAAAAATATACTCAAGGTATATCCAATCGTATTCATATTTTTTCATGGTAGACCACACAGTTTGATTTGATCAGGTTTGTGATCTATCTATGAATGAAATGAATTTAATTTATATGTAGCTCACACGTCTAAAAATGGGACACAGACGGTGATTCATACCACAAAACCACTAACACATGAGCACTAGGGTTGGTGGTTGAATAGAACCCTAAAACAATACAAATTTTATTTATTTTTATTCATCAATTAAAGGTTAATAATCATCGCAAGTTCAATGCAATAAACAATGACACAAAACTAAATAACAATCTCAATATCCCGAGGGGAACCCTCCTTTCCTTGGATCACTAACTGCCACAAGCTTACTCATTCCGCCGGAACTCCCATCAGATTCTTGAACTATAAACTGAGCAATCGTCCCTCCGGCGACTGGCGTTAGAACATGACCTTTCTTTTCCAACACAACTCTTATCTCTTTAGGAACCTCGAAATGATCATTGAACATTGTCGTCCAATTTTCAAACGAAGCTCTGTTTGGTATCAGCTGCAAAATGGAATCACAAAACAAAAACATTTTTTTTAGTTATAGACAAAGAACAAGAAAGATTATTGGGTATAAGAAAAAGAGAGAAGCAAAAACCTGATGGTAGATTCTTGGAGCCAAGACGGAAGAAAGAGGATCCATATCGAGGAAAAAATGATTCAAGAAAACTTCAATTGTCCCGGCAATGATGTTCGCTCCACCGCTAGCACCCACCGCAGCTTTCACTTTACCCTCCTACGTAAACAAGCTCATGAAAACCCGTTGTTTGGAGCCTAAATAAGAGTTTTGTGTATCACAAGTAGTTTTTTATTCTAATACCTTGAGTACAATGGTGGGTGACATTGAGGACAATGGTCGTTTCCCGGGTCTGATGAAGTTAGCTGGTGCCGGTGGCGGCACATTTACGTCACCTCTGGACTTCGCTGGGACCGAAAAATCATCCATCTCGTTGTTTAGAACGATTCCGGTGCTAGGAGATAGCATCACTGCCCCAAAGTAACCGTTTATTGTACTAGTCATCGAAACAGCGTTCCTCTCGCGATCTATGATTGATAAATGACTTGTACCATGATCGTCTATTTGATTCCATCTAAAAATTGGAAAAAATTATATTGATAAATCAAGAAACAAAAAAGAAACCAGCATATGAAAAGGTCTTACATGCCGCCATAATATTTTGGATCAAAGGTTTTGTCATCGTTTATCTTCTTCTTCAAGTCTTTTGCAAATTCCGGAGACAACATATCTGAAACAACCTTAGTAACATCTACAAAATCTGGATCAGCAAGGTTCATCCTAATCGCGAAAGCGTGTTTCAGAGCTTCGATTAGTCGATGAACACCTAGAGAGCCAGAAACACCTGAAGGAATCCCATATTGAGAAAGAATGTTCAAAACCTGCACCACAAGAAATTCTGTGAAAACCTTGGTTTAATAAAATGTGAAAAAATTATCTATAAAATGGGACTTACAAGCATCATTGCAGCACCACCTGATGAAGGAGGAGGCATACCGAGTAGTTCGTACCCGAGAATGTTTGCAGACAACGGTTTGGTAACCTTAACTCTATAACTTTGCAGATCTTTCAAAGTTATTATCCCACCAGCTTTACGAATATCTCTAGCCAGGTTAACCCCCACCGTGCCATTGTAAAATGCTTTTGGACCATATTCACCGATTTGCTTGAGTGTAAATGCTAATGCTGTGTTATGGATAATGGTCCCTGGTTTCTTGAGCTCTCCATTTGAAACATATAGCTCAGAGAGACCTTTGTCTGCCAAGACATCTACTCTTGTCGCGTTCAGCTGCATGTAAAGATACTTTGAAATCCTGAATCCTCCTTCTGCAAGTTTCTCTGCTGGAGTCACTAACTGCTTCCACGGGAGCTTTCCGTGTTGTTTCCAAGCTGTGTATAGACCCGCGACTTCCCCTGGAACGCCTGCTGATAAGACTCCTTTCTTCTTTAGATCAGGATTGCTTCCATACATATCCTACATCACAAGAAAACAACCAAAAAATGTCTATGCTTCAAAAACGTCAATATCTCTATGTCCAAAACGAGTATATATGTGAAAAAACGATGAGAAACCCCATTGCATTATTCAATATAACCAAGACTGTCTATGATTCATAAACGTTGAGTAAAACGCTATCTAAGTTCAAGAGAGCGTTTCCTGGTTTATTTAATCAGAAGAAAAATGTTAAGAAACGCTATTACCTGCATACATTCTATGATTCAAATCGCCTATTAGGCTGAAGATCACATTTAAAGGCTTATCTAAGAAGAACATATGTAACAAAACGCTATTTGAGCTCAAAATCGCGTTCGAAATAACGATTTAAGAAAGCTCAGATCAGAGACGCTATTACCTACATTAATGATTTAATGTTATACACCAAAGAGAAAACTCATATTTCAAAACGCATATTGCGAAAAGAAAGACGTTATTACTATGACCGTTGTTACCTCAGTGGCGCCGAGAGGAGCTGTTTCTCTAGAATCATAAGCGATAGCCTTCCCGCCAGCTATCTTAACCACTGTAAACGCTCCGCCTCCTATACCGCTAGAGGCTGGACTCACAACGCCTAAACAGAGAGCAGCGGCCACCGACGCATCAATAGCGTTTCCTCCTTGTCGAAGTACACTCATCCCGATCCCAGAACACCGCCCATCGTCAGTTGCAACCGCACCACGAGACTTAACAATACTTTGCGGTCTTTTCTGAGCCGCAGCGTTTTGCAGAAAAGCGACTAGAAAAAGAGCGATCAACGCTGTCCGAACCAGTGGCATTGCTGCGATTAATACAAGAATCAAATCAAACCAGAGATTTCTCACAGATGATCTTTAACGCTGGGATGATCCAAGATTCGTCGAGTAAATATAAATTCAGAGAATAGTTCGACCTTGTTCAGAAATTGAAAATATACTAATGGTCAAATATTGAAAACTTTAAATTAGCCATCACGCGTATAGACAATAGCTCAACACCCAACAAAAGACTTTATCTTAATGTGTTGACCAATAAAACGAAGCTCAAAAAACGAGTACTTGTGTTTTGAGCTAATAAAGCCATTAAAAATTTACCAAGTCCAAGTTCTAAATTTGCATGTAAAAATCCAGAAAATGAGAAACCATGGTCCAGTCTGTAACTTCAGACTATATACGAAACGTTGACTAGGTGAGAAAATAGCTAATGAAACAGTCGTTGGCGATATTTTTTGTTTGTTTGAAACTAGAAAGAAGAAAAAACTTACAATTCATCGAGACGTCACTTTCTTATAAGTTGTCGTCCTTGGCCGGCAATAGATCTATTCGGAAGATTTTTAAGTCTCTGTGTATTTTTTTTTGCCTCTCACGTTGATAAAGTTTTTTTTTAATGACGTAAAGTCCTTAATTATATAGAGAATATACTCTATTTTATTCAACTATGTATTAAATACACAAAGCTGGTCCAACACTCCACATGGCTTAGTTTTGAAAATCACCAAATAAATAGTAGAAAAAAACAGTTTGTGGTAAGATCTTAATCCAAGTTTTGATTAAAAAAAAAAAATCCAAGTTAATCATTTGACAATGTTTTACAGATTTTCACTAAAAAAAATATTACTTATAATTTTGAAGTAAGCAAACCCGCAAGGTTTTTAGAAAGAAGGTCGTGCCAACTTTTTAAATGCGAATTTGTTAATTGGTCATAAAACCAAGTGCTCGTCTGCATCATGCTTGTCCCTCGTGGAGTGTGAAAAAAAAAAGAGTGGAATCATAGGTTTTTAAAGAGTAAAGAAATATCTCTCGTCACCATCAATCACACACCACAACATCTTCTTTTAGTATAAAAATGGATGTCCGGGCCTATAGGGAACAAAATGGCCTTTTAACGAAATGTTATTGGATGACTCTAATATTAATGGGCTCATAAGCCTTATTCTAATCGAGGGTAGAACCGTTATTTCGAAGTGTCTGCCAAGCATTTGTTTAATTTCATTTGAACCTACTAATCTCCCCCGCTCATTTAATAGTGTCTGTGTCGTCTATTCAAATTCCAATTTTGGGGTCTTTCTTCTCTTTCCCCCGCTCGAAAACAAGGACGAGAGCGACAAAGAGATTCGGAGAGAAGAGAAGAAACATGACGAAGAAGGTACCAATCGTTAATCAAATTTGTAGAATTTATGATTTTTGAGATGAACTTTGGATCTGATGATATTGTGTAGCTGAAAGACGTATTGCTGCGATTAAGGCAATCCGTGATATTGAGATTGAACAGAGCTTAACTGCACAGAGGTTACTCTGCTCATATTTCACTGAGGAACAGTTAGAGACACCTGTGTTGGACTTCTTCAAAGAGAACCGTCCTGATGTCTCTATCGAAGTCGAAGATAATGGGGAGATTTGAGTTCAAGTGGAATCACAATACTGGTGATTCATCTCTTGGTGGCTACCCTTAAAAATGAATCTTTATTTGGTGTCAGCTGCACAATGGAATTACAAAAAGAAAACATTTTTTAAGTTATAGACAAAGAACAAGAAAGAGTATTCTTGGGGTATAAGAAAAAAAAAGAGAGAGAAGCAAATGACCTGATGGTAGATTCTTGGAGCCAAAACAGAAGAAAGAGGATCCATGTTGAGGAAAAAATGATTCAAGAAAACTTCTGTTGTGCCGGCGATGATGTTCGCTCCACCGCTAGCACCGACCACAGCTTTCACTTTACCGTCCTACGTAAACAAAGCGCATGAAAACCCATTTTTTGGAGCCTAGCTAAGAATTTCGTGTAACACAAGTAACAAGTGTTTTTTTATTCTGAACCTTGAGTACAATGGTGGGTGACATTGAGGACAATGGTCGTTTCACGGGTCTGATGAAGCTAGCCGGTGCTGGAGGCGGCACATTTAGGTCACCGCTGGACTTTGCTGGGATTGTGAAATCATCCATTTGGTTGTTTAGAACGATTCCAGTGCTTCGAGATAGCATCACTGCCCCAAAGTAACCGTTTACTGTACTAGTCATCGAAACAGCGTTCCTCTCGCTATCTATGATCGAGAAATGGCATGTTCCATGATGGTCGATTTGATTCCACCTATGAATTGGAGAAACGAATATTATTAATATAAATCAAGAAACAAAGAAGAAACCAGCGAGCGGGTTTAAGATACGAAAAAGCCTTACATGCCGCCATAATATTTTGGATCAAAGGTTTTGTCATCGTTTATCTTCGTCTTCAAGTCTTTTGCAAATTGTGGAGACAGCATATCTGAAACAACCTTAGTAACATCTACAAAATCTGGATCAGCAAGGTTCATCCTAACCGCGAAAGCGTGTTTCAGAGCTTCGATTAGTCTATGAACACCGAGAGAGCCCGAAACACCTGATGGAATCCCGTATTGAGAAAGAATGTTCAGAACCTGCACCACAAGTAACCAATGTTCAAGTTGCTAAGAAAGATTGTTTTATTTAGGCCCAATCTACCGGCTATGCAGATTTTAAAAAAAAAAACCCTGGTTTGATAAAAATGTGGAAAAATTCACAATAAAATGAGACTTACAAGCATCATTGCAGCGCCACCCGATGAAGGAGGAGGCATACCGAGTAGTTCGTATCCAAGAATGTTTGCAGACAACGGTTTGGTAACCTTAACTCTATAACTTTGCAGATCTTTCAAAGTTATTATCCCACCAGCTTTACGAATATCGCTCGCTAGGTTAACACCCACCGTGCCATTGTAAAACGCTTTTGGACCATTCTCAGCTATTTGCTTGAGTGTAATGGTCCCTGGTTTCTTGAGCTGTCCATTAGAAACATATAGCTCAGAGAGACCTTTGTCTGCCAAGATATCGACTCTTGTGGCGTTCATCTGCATGTAGAGATACTTTGAAATTCTGAATCCTTCTGCGAGTTTCTCTGCAGGAGTCACTAACTGCTTCCATGGGAGCTTTCCGTGTTGTTTCCAAGCTGTGTATAGACCCGCGACTTCCCCTGGAACGCCTGCTGATAAGGCTCCTTTCTTCTTTAGATCAGGATTGCTTCCATACATATCCTACATCACAAGAAAACAACCAATAAATGTCTATGCTTCAAAAACGTCAATGAAAATCTAACCTTAATATGTATGTATGTGTCCAAAATGAGTATGTGAAGAAACAACAAGCAACCATATTGCATTATTCAATATAATAACCAAGATTGTCTGGGGGGTTCATAAACGTTAGTAAAACGCTATCTAAGTTCAAAAGAGCGTCTACTGGCATATTTTAATTAGAGGAAAGAAATGTTAAGAAACGCTATATTACATTCGTACATTTTATACATCAAAAGACACTATTTAAGCTAAAATTGGCGTTCAAAACGCTTATTTAAGAGGAAGAGAGATTTTAAGAAACGCTATTGAAGCCTCCTCCATTCAAAACAATTGTTTATTAGAAAAAAATGTTTCAGGAAACTTTTAGGCTGAAAATCACATTAAAGACGTATTTAAAAAGAAAGATGTTACAAAACGCTATTTGAGCTGCAAAGCGCGTTCAAAATAATAATAACAAGAGGCTATCACCCACATTAATGTTCTACACCAAGAGCAAAGCAAAGGCTGTCTATGACTATTACCTCAGTGGCACGTAGAGGAGCTGTTTCTCTAGAATCATAAGCAATAGCCTCCCCGCCAGCTATCTTAACCACTGTAAACGCTCCACCTCCTATACCGCTAGAGGCTGGACTCACAACGCCCAAACAGAGAGCAGCGGCCACAGACGCATCAATAGCGTTTCCTCCTTGTCGAAGAACACTCATCCCGATCCCAGAACACCGTCCATCGTCAGTTGCAACCGCACCACGAGGCTTAACAATACTTTGCGGTCTTTTCTGAGCCGCAGCGTTTTACAGAAAAGCGACTAGAGAAAGAGCGATCAACGCTGTCCGAACCAGCGACATTGCTTCGATTGATACAAGAATCAAATCAAACCAGAGATTTCTCACAAATGATCTTCAACGTTGAAATGATGCAAGTTTCCTCGTGTAAGAATATAAATTCAAAGAATAGTTCGAGTTGTTCAGAAATTGAAAATTTAAATTAGCCGTCACGCGTATGCATCATAATGCAGGGCCATCTAATAGCTCAAACCCCAACAAAGACTTGATCTTCATAATGTGTTGACTGAAGCTCAAAAAACGCAGGGCCATCTAATAGCATGAGCAACCCTAGCGGTCGAACTCCAAAAATAAAATAAGAAACTAAGAATTTTTTGAAAATAAATTTATATTTTATGGTCTAAAACGTTTAAAAAATTAGATAATACTAAATTTAGAGCTAGTATATAAATAGAGCTATAAACTTTTAATATATTCTATTAAATCGTTAAATATATAGTTGAAAGGCTATCCAGCACATTTTCAGATTCTAAGAGCAGCATTATTACAGGAGGTAAAACATTTTCTTAGACAAAAAAGTGTGTGTGGGCTCCACCAATATTTTAAAAACGGTTACAGAAGACGTGAATTGAAGACCGCTTCAGATGGGTTTTGTGCACTGTTTGCGAACCCCACCGACACATGGTGACCTGCAATTGGTGCAATTTTAATTTTTTTTTTTTTTAAATCAGATAAAACAAACAAAAAAATAAAAAATTAGAAACCCAAAGAGGGGTTCACGGATAATCATGCTCTAATAGTCTGCGACGTGTGATAGTGTACCCTTGCATGTATCTAGTCTATTGGAATTCCTATAACGAGATATATGTTGTTTTCCTTTTCAGCTTGCTATGGTAATTTTAATCTCTGAAATAACACACAACAACTGTTTTTCTTTTTTATATGAAGCTTTTTAGTTACAATTTACCAAATTGCTTGCAAGACTATAGTGAACAGTTCCTTCTTCTCTCAGATCTTCCCATTTTTATATGTTCTTGAACTGAAGATAATATTGGCTGCTGCTATTCTTAACTAATATTTTCTTGATTCAGCTCTGGAATCTTTATCATGTCTACTCCACTCAAGTTCTCCAATCACTTTCTTTCTGCCGTTTCCTTTTCCAGTCTGAAATGTCATGTTCCAAACATGCTTGTTCTTCAATCATATGAAATAATGTTAGACTAGTCTAAACCAGGTGGCCTGCTCGAGCCAGTTGATTTCCTTTTGACAGAATCGGAACCAGGTAGTCTCGACCCGAAAGCTTCAAGGGCTTCCAAGAAGAATCTCTTATTAGGCACAATCCCATCTTTCTCCATTTTCTTCATCAGCATCTGCACATGCTCCTTCATATCTGCCTTAGTGTACGCCTTGTACAGAAGCTTATACGTTGATGCATCCGGGTGAACTCTAAACCCACTTGCGTTGTGGAAAAGCTTATCTGCTTCCATGTGAAGACCATTAAGACAGTAAACTTCAAGCATGGCATTGAGTGTTGAAGCCTTCAACACCCTCTCCGACTCAACAACCTCCTCGAATACTTCCCTCGCTCTGGAAACACAACCACAGTAACCGTACATGATGATCATACACTCATACGTGATAAAACTCGGCGCGTAGTTCATATCATTCATCTTCTCGAAAACCCACTCGGCCTTATCTCTCAACCGAGCTTTCCCGTAGTTTATAATCATCGAGTTGAAAGTGGGAAGAGTAGGCTTCTCCTTGGACCTTATCAAACTCTTGAAAGCCTGCTCCATCTTCTCAAACTCTTGCTTCTTACCGTAAGAGTCAATAAGCAGATTGAAAGTGATGATATCCGGCTTGCACTCGTTGCTCCTCATGCGAGTAAGCACAGACTCCATCTCCTTGATCATCCCGTTTTTCCCATACGCATCCATCACACCGTTGAAGGTGTAGACGTCTGGAGAAACCGCACTCATGTCCAAGTCTTTGAACAGAGCGTTGACTTGGTCTACTTTACCAGACTGAGCAAAAGCCCTCAAGAGGATGTTGTAAGTCACGACGTTGGGTTGACAACGCTCCATGCCTTTCATTTTGTCGAAGTAACCAAGGACTTTCTCCAAAGCTTTTGCCTTGTCCCGCGTGTGGAGATGAGCTGTTATGAGAGCGTTGTAAACAGAAGCATCGGGACGACAACCACTGTTCTTCATCTCGGAGAAGAGCCACATTGCCATTCGTGTTTGGCCCTTCTTCCCCATTACGGATATCAGTTTCGAGTATACTCCGTTATCTGCTATATACCAGCGCTGTTTCTGCATCCACCTGAACACCTACAGAAGAAACACAGTTAGTATTAACAAAACGGTTGCTACGCTCTGATGAATGCACTAACACTCAAATGAATCTACAACTGAGCTAAAAAAGGTTTAAAGTCTAATCCTTTTATAAGACCCAGAAGCTAAAACATTTGCCACCATAGAACCGTCTGGTCATTGAGCACAAAAACAGCCGATGAATCTACCATTGAGCTAAGAAAAGGACAAAAGTTTAATCCTTTTACAAGACCCAGAAGCTGAAACTCAATAAAACGGTTGCTTTGATGAAGGCACTAACACACCTCATTACGGAACCGTCTTCTCATTGAACACAAAAACAGAATGAATCTACCATTGAGCTAAGAAAAGGTTTAAAGTCTAATCCTTTTACAAGACCAGTAAGCTGAAACTCAAAGATAACGCAAACCCAGAATCTAAAAAACTCAAACTTTAGGCACTAACACTCAAATGAATCTACAATTGAGCTAAGACAAAAGTATAAAGTATGATCCTTTTATAAGACCCAGAAGCTGAAACTCAAAGATAACGCAAACCCATAATCCAAAACACTCGAATTCATTCGAGGAAGAGGTAAAGAAAAAAACCTCGAGGCATTGGAGCCACTTGTCGCTCTTCCCAAGCTCCTCAAAGAGCAAGAAGCAATGCTCGCATCTTACGACCTTCACGTACTTGTCAAGGGTCTTAACAAGTGGCTCCCTGTCACTAATCCTCGACATCAGGTTCCGCACGAGGACTCTGTTCTCCCTCTCCGCGATCTCTCTCTCAGCGAGTTTCCTCTTCGAAGAAATCGCGCCGCAGGTTATCCTGGCGGAGCTGGGTTTCGGCGAGAAGCGAAGACATTTGTGGTTTGTGTTTGGGGAGAACGAAGAGATGAAATTGGATAATCTCAGCGACGAAGGAGATGTCAATAAGTAGTCTACCGCCATGAGAGAGTTTGTTTTCTTTCTGGTCCTTTAGTGTAGGATAAGTTTTTTTACAGATGACAAAAGAAAAAACGAGAGGGCATGTTCAGAAAAGCCAGAGACAATGGGGGTGGGTTTTTTGTAAATAAGAAAAAAAAAAAAAATCAAGGATCAATTTTTCGGGAATTTTTGAACCCGACGTGAATCGAACACGCAACCTTCTGATCTGGAGTCAGACGCGCTACCATTGCGCCACGGATCCTGATACAATGCTTGCTTCATAAAACTCTGAAAGCTGTTTACCACTACATTCAATCGGGAACCAAGTTTTAAAACGTGAAAAATTGACAAACAACGTTGAAATTATTGTGAAAAAAAAAGAAAAGAAAGGCAAACTGTGTTGTATTATTATTCCATAGATAAGGTACATATATATATATATATCGATACAATATTTAGAGATTATGTAAATATTTAGATACAGTGGTGGAGTTAGAAAGTTTTTGTACCGAAGAATATTTTTGCACAAAAATAAATATATTTTAGAAAGTACTGGGGTAAGCATACACGATTGTCGCTACGTTATGGATGGGATCCACGTCCTCGCGATCGTCCTTGACCTGCAGGCCGTGAGCTACTACCTCCTACTCCAATCTTCATCTCTCTATTCAACTTTTTATTCCAAACTCCTCCTACTTCGGTTCCCAACAAAACAAAATATAGACACGTGCAGATTTTTCAATTTTTGTAAGATGACAAAGATGTATATTAAGGTATCATAAATATTTTACCAAAAAAAAAGGTATCATAGATCGACATGTATTTCTATATATCCCTGAGAAAACATTAAAATATGATTATTAATTTTCTCTTATATGCATTTTACATTTTTTGTAGGATTCAAAATGTATGATAAGTTTGTACGAAGCCGGACCGGTAAAGCCACCGGAAAATCGAAAACGGTCAGTCTTATATTTCTCAAAAAGATATATATATATATATATATTTCTCTTTAAAAGCAGAGTTCCAGCAAAGTTTTTGTATAGAAAAATGTTTGGTAGACGACTGAAATACTTTCTCATAGCTAAATATGCTTACTTGTTTTGGAAGGATCACATGGTAGACGAGCCAAAACAGTGTCTGATGATGCAGCGAACAAGAGGATAACCAAAGTCACCAACCAGACCATGTACATCTTTTTTTGGTTTTGTTTTCTTTTTTCATGAATCTTGTAACATGTAAAATGGTGTATTTATATAACTATTTTTTGGGAATTTGCTCTCCGGTCAAATGGAATAAGTCGTTAATCTCGGATTTGAAGGAAGAAAAATATTCATTTTGATTTGATAAACTCATACAAGACATACAATAAATTAATTAATACACGTGTCTGCTTCTACAGACGGATGTAAGATATTCTTCTGACTCATGAATTTCTTGCCAAGGAAAAGTCTTTTCAATATAATATCTCTGTTTTGGTCCACAACACGTTGTGTGGAAAACAGGTCTAAGTTAATTCATCTAAGGCCCACTAGAATAAAGCCCAATCACAGGTTGATTTTGTCTCACGCGTAAAGCTCAGGCGGCTAAGGCAAAACGGCCTACTTCTGCCTACCTTAACAGTCCATGGCGGCTCCAATCTAAGACATGTATTTACAATAACTTCACTAATCAACTGTTTAGTGACTAATACTAATGTAACAGTAACTTCACTAAAGCAGATTTGTAGGTCAATCAATAAAGTTAATTGAGTTCTATAATCAAATTGTTGAAGATCAGCTGTAATAAAAAGACTCGAAGAGTAAAAGAATCTGCAATGAAACATCCATCTTCCGTAAAGTTGAAGTTCTTACTTATGTAAATATAAAGAAAAAACAAAATGAAACATAGAGCAGCAAGTAAAAGTTCTCATGGGTCGTTACTAAGATAAGAAACAACTTCAGAAGACAGAAATAATAATAATAGAACCTGCAATGATAAGTTCACAAACCAGAATCTTTTTTAAGTACACAACCACCAAAGACCAAAAGCTCAACACTCTTCTTCTTCCGTGTAAAAGGAGAGCATCTTGTACTTACCTTATAATGAATCTGAATTGATCAACGGACTTGAGAAGGAGAGCATACCAAACCAGATGCGTCTGCGCCAATGACTGCAAGATCACAGACCCCGCATATGTTTCCTTGCTGGCTTGGAACAAACCTGGCGGTGCAGTATGGACACGAAACGTCTTTCTGACCTCTGTAGATGGGGACATAGGTTGACCCACATATCACGAACGGGTTTCTGAAGTCGTAGTTGAGCTCGGTTGTATCAGTCATATTACGTTCAGCGGCTTGAACAATTTGCCGAGCTGTCTTGGCCTGGCTCTCCATTGGGTTGGTTTCCAGCAATCTTTTGGCGAAGGTATAGGCAGTGGCGAGGTTCTTTGATTTGTAGCAGACGCCCATTGCACTAAACAGGGCGAGTCGTAAGTGAGGTAGTTGGAGGTTGCAGTGAGTGAAGTAAGCAGCGAGCTCCTGCTGCCTCACTGGATCATCTTTCGTCTCTCTTCTCTTAAGCTCCATTTTAAGACCGAGAACATATTCTTTGACGATAGTGACCAGTTCCTTTACCTCATCGACTTCGCTTCTTGACTCGACCACCACAAGGGGGATGGTGTGGAGGATAGAGAGGAAAAGCCGGAGAGCCTCAGTCAATTTCCCACTTGTTGTAGCTTTATAGCCGGATTTGAGCTTCTCTTCTTGCTGGGAGAAATCATAAACAAGAGATGGTGGGCCACGGACGTTGGGACTAGAAGACTCGCTCCATCCTCGCTCAATGGCAAGTGAAACCACAGGCGATGAAGAAAAAGCACGCAGGTAGCTTTGGCTGCCACTGAACAAATCAATAAACATCGATTTCAAAGGCGCAAAGTTCTTTATACCAAGCTGCCTGTTGAGCAGACGCATTGCAGTGTCGAAGCTTCCTGCTGCAGCTTGCTCAGCAGCAAGGGACGACTTCTGGCTCCAAATATGACTTACGGGCATACCTTGAGTAGGTGTCACGAAGACGGATGAACGTGCGTTAGCAGAGGCCTTAGGAGTGTCAAGCTCTGGTGGGAGGTCTAAGCCCTCAAGTTCCTCCCATCCACCTTCTTCATCATTTTCGTCTTCTCCTCTTTCTGCTTCCTCCAAAATGGCATCGATGTCTCTGTTCTCCATTCCATCAACATCGACCATGTCAAGTGCATCCCCCCAATCACCACCAGCATCTTCTTCTTCTTCTTCATCAACAGCACCTCCCCTGGCTGCACTCTCAAGCCCGCCTTCAAATATTCCCTTCATCACTCTTAGAAGAGGCCAATCACCACCACACATGACAGGAGATGGTGGCATTAGAAGCGATGGAGTTTTCCCTTCAGGCAATGAAGGCACGTTCTCTCCTAGCTCAGTCGCCAGTCTCTCAGCAACGTCCTTTAAACCATGAACCGATGCAGTGATATAAGCGAGAGGTAAATGACCAGCATTCTCAAGTATCTTGACACGCTCTTTAACATCTCCTAGGTAGAGAGCATTGTGGAACTGACCCATTACATTGTTCTTCACTTCCGCAATCTTCATCAACTTGGAAAGCTTATCCAACTTACCAGTAATGAGATATAGAAAAGATAATCTCTCAAAGTTCTTTGTTTGCTGGTACGCAAATTCAACAATTCCAGCATTACCTTGGCGAAGAGCCTCCACCCCGAGTCTATACCACTGCTCTTTCTCATTTATCTCTGTAGCGGATGCAACAGCGACGCTAATGTTGCCACTTTCAAGAGCCAGGTTGAAACGGACTCTCTCGTCTTCAACAAAATGGAGGGCAACTTCAGGGAATCCTTTCTGCTGCAGGTAAGCAATCATAGCCTGTCCACATAGCTGGGAGTTCTTTATCATGCCCATGACATGATCATATCTCTTCCTCAGCAGTGCAAGCTTGAAAATGTATTCAGTTGCATTGATGGTGATGGCCCTGTTTTTCCCATCCCGGTCCAAGCAGAAGATCGTATTTCCAGAAACCTTGGTGATATAGATAGGGACATCCAGGGTTCGGATGATACCACTATCTCCATTAGGAAGACAGTACTTGATATGGTTCAAAGTTGTGTAAATGAAGACACCATTGTCATCCCAAGCTCCACTTTTCACACGTATTGTCTCATGAAGTGTGCACTGGAGGACAAGTTTTTTGCTCGCAATGATGATAGTATGTTTGCTGAGCAAAGCAACACTCTCCATATCATTAGACCATACAACATACCTAACAAACGGTGTCTGAAGCTCACCAAGAACAAGCCTTTGCTGAAGGTCAAATATAACCACTTTATCCTCAGATCTACAGAGCAAATTTCCAGTTCCAGCATAAAAGATAGCATCTGTGGGTATAGGCAGAGAACTCTTTTTAACCACCTCATTCTTGAGATTCTTGACTAGCACCTGGCTGGTGTTTTTCTCAAGAACAGCAAACCGGTTACGGGCAATGAATACCGCAGAACCACCTGTCCCCCTCTTTGCATCTTGCACAACGTCACTTCTGCCAACACTATCTTTCGGTATGATGTACAACTCGTAAGAACCACCATCCAAATCTGAGCAGATCAAAACCGCATTTTCCGTCGGACTGTATGATAGAGTCCTTGGACTTTGATTCAAGCTTGGAGTACCAGGACGCCGTATAGGGATAACTTGGGAATCTTTCTGAGTTGAACAATCGTAGTACCTCAAAAATCTATCTTTGGTATAGAACAAAGAATTGCCACTCAAAGCAAATGCAGGACGTTCTCTCTCAAGCTTGAAGACGATCATACCGTTGTCATGCCCCGCTGCCAGTAAATTAATCTCAGGGTGAACTGCAAGAATCCAGAAACGATCATGTTCACGGCGAAAAGTTTGGATTCCAGTTCGCTTGGTAGCATCCCAGACACGAATGCTTTTATCCTCAGAGTTGGAAACAATAATGTCCTGTTTTGCATGGAACATAACAGATGAAACATTATTCATGTGGCCTCGCAGTGTATCCACCTCCCAAGCTTTAGTTTCTGCAATAAAATTGAAAAGAACGCGTTAATGACATCAGCTCCACTACTACAGAAATTGCAATTTAGTGTACAAACAATGGTTTTAAACAAAAAAACAGAGAGAGGGAGAGAGAGAGACTTCCGGAATGGAATTACCATTCATACGCCACAGCTTCACTTGGCGGTCATCTGCACCAGAGACGATGAGAGGAAGAGTGGGATGAAAGGAAGCCCAGTTTACTCCTCTATCATGACCTTCGAGGACGTACTTAACAATAGCATCAACACCACCGAAAAGATCAGAGTTCATCTGTGTGAATCGCATGAGGTCATCAGCAGGAGACACTGTCTTCTTCTTAAGAGAACCAATATCCCAGACACGGACAGTCTGATCCAGAGATGCAGAGACGACAAGGTCTTCTTTAGGATGGAAAGAAGCACACATGACATAATGATTGTGGCCAGTAAGCACGGAGATACAAGTCCGAGACTGCCAGTTCCAAATGCGGATAGTCTGATCGTCACTAGCACTCACAATCCAGGGGTTCTCGTGGTGGAATTGGACAGTGCGGATGTAGTCGAGATGGCCGAGAAGAGTGAAAAGGCACCTGTGTGTTTTGTGGTTCCAGACTTTAATCTTGTAATCATCACCTGCAAACACACAATGTTGTCAGTGCCACCAACTGCATATGAGTAACATTAGGATTAAAAAAAAAAAAATATACTCATAATGAAGAATAATCTAATACAGTTGCATTAACAGGTTCTCATTTCTAGAATATGCGCAAAGCACACGCAACATGGGATCTGATTTCAATTAATTAGGTCCAATTATCCAAAATAACATATGTTGAAAAACCAATTTAACTAGAAATAGAGCACACACACTAAGATATATAATAACTCAGCAGATTATATCATATCATGGTTTATATATATGATGAATTTTTTAATAAATACGGACTTGTAGCTCAAAATCTAGAATGTTGAGATTAAAAAAAAAAAAGCAAAGACTATACCTCCGGAGACGAAGAGAGGCTGAGAATTGTGAAAATGAACACCACGAACAGGACCTTCGTGCTCGTCGAATCGATCGATCAAAGTACCCATACGATAATCCCAGAGCTGGATCACACCACTGTGCAAACTGGCGAGGATCCATGGTCGCTTAGGGTGGAAGGTGAGGCCCTTCACTCTGTTACTCTTCGTCTCGAACTTCGTCAACATATTAGCTCTGCACACAAACCAGATCACAGAGAACGAAAGAATAAGCGAGTCATTTCACAGAGAAAGCAATCCAATTGAAATCGCAAGCAGATCTGAAGGAAACAAGTAGTGAGAGATCCGTCAGAAATCGAGATTCGTACAATGAGAAATAGGGATTCACCTCGGATCGGAGAGAAAAAGCGATCAATCAGAGCTTCACGGTGGAGATCAGTAGCATTACCGGAGAAACGTCGATGCGAGAGTCAGAGAAGACAAATCGATGGTTGAGGAGAAGAGAGTGATTCAGTTTCCGTCGAATAGATCTGCTTCCAATTCTCGTCGCGTCTCGCTTCTTATTTGTAATTAAAATGTACACTTACGTTTTGAGTGTGCAAGGATTGGGACTTTCGGGCCTTATAATATATTATTAGGTTAGGGTGAGTAGATGGGTTTTTGGTGTAACACCTATTGGGTTTCAGATCATTATGTCAGTCGTGATGGGCCATATCTTGTAACTTTATATTTAGTAATAATTAATTAAATCTATATTAAGTGATTGATTACTCTTATGTTATAAAACTCGATAGAGCCAACAAAATTCTGGATAAAATAATAATATTTATTATTATTATTATTATTATTATTATTATTTGCTGTGTAATATTTCATAATTCATTTTTAGTTAGCCTAATATATGTTTTCATTAACATGACTCAAATGTATTCTTTTAAATATAGAAAAATACATTAGAGAAAAATTCACTTATACTTTTATAGTTATAATATAAAAAATATATAAATAGGGTTAGATATTGTTTTTGGAACAAACTAAAACCTTCCCAAAATCTTTTTTTTTTAAATTGATATCTGATAGGCTAAGAGCAGCATTATCGCGTGGTTTTAGGAGGGTTTTTACCCAAAAAGTAAGGTGTGAGCCACCACAAAAAAAAAAAAACAAGTTGCAAAAGTCGCAGGAGAAGAAACGTTTGTTCATGGTTTTTTGTACTGTCTGTGGATCCCACTGAAATATGGCGGTCCGTGATAGGTTTTTTTTTTTTTTTTTTAATCAGACAAAAAAAAAAAAATACCCAATTGGGTTCATGGGATAAAGATGCTCTAGTATGCCAAACCCAAAAAAAAAATGCTTTGTGCCAAACAAGAAGAAGTTTACTAAAAAATATGAAACCGGGTTACACATATGAAATGATAATATCGTTGAATAAGTGAAGCTTGTTATCGGAAAAATGCATCTATGATAGCATTACGGTCCCATTGAGTCGACTTAGAATCTTCAGAACCCTTCCATGGACTTATTCGGTATTGACGCGCAGGCCGTGAGGTGCTGGGCTTTACTGCACCTCTGAGATTGTTGACGATCTTTTGATCCCAAACCGCTTCTCCTGTTTCTTTTCCAGCCAAAAAAAATAAAAATCAATACTATGAAAAATAAAACCAATTCAAGAGATGAAAGAAGAAGTTTCCCATAGTAACCATAAACTTACTGGTATTGAGAGCTTCTTTGTCGTATGGTAACCCAGCGATGACGATTGTGTTCAATGATGCAAAGAACAAGAGAATAATCAAAGTTATAAGCCGAATCATGGACATTTTGTTGGTTTTTTTTGTTGCTCTATACTCTTTTAAGTTTGATCACTTTGTAATTTGTATATGTATATATAATATGTAGAGAACATGCACAAAGGTTAGGTGGGTTACGTAGCTAATTTGGAACGTAGACAAAGATTTTTTTTAATTTCGACACATTAAACGCGTTCATTAGTATATTTTATGTTCATGTTTGACTCTTGAGTTTCTTTTATATTAGCTGAACCGGTCCAACTTCATTTTTTCTCCTTTATAGCATATAATATAAATAATATGACTTCTTGAGAATAAGTTGACTTAGAAACAGACCAAGACCAGAAAACTATATTTTATAACGAAAGGCAACACAAACTTTAATTAGACTATTAGAGTAAACATTATAGAATTTGGCGATTCATCATCCTAAACTAGAAGACCATTACTCACATGCTAACATTTAGCCCATGGGCCAAGGTTTTAATTACTTATCTTGCCGCGCAAGATGAGACACCGTGATATCCGCAGTTCAGTAAACCCTAGAAAGTTATATTTCCTTATATAAAAACTAAGGGGCTGGTATTCAATACAGAATTGAATGGAATTAGAATGAAGGCAGTTAATTAAAGTCTGAGAATCATTCTATGGAATTAGGTGATTCCGCTAAAATGAAAGTGGATTTATTTGGCAGTTACAAAGTGGAATCAAATAGAATGGTTTGAAATAAATTTTTTAAACTCTTAATTTTACTTAAGTAATGCTTATGAGTTTTGTGGCAACCAAGTGTGGCATTCAGATTAGGTAGAATCTTTTTTTTCCACGGTCATTTTATTCATGCTCCCATTTTTGTCACGCCACCCTTGCTTAATACCGTCAACGAAAAGTCGAATCAACATCGTCGTTTCTCGAACATTCCAAAATTCATATGCTCCTATCACCTTCTCTTGTTGTGAATCTTCCGTCAAATTTTTAGTCAAATGACATTATATATTTATTATAGCTTATGAATATTCACTATATATTATTAATTATATAATATATATTTATAGAAATACTATTAGATAATTAATTGTTACATATCTTAACGTGGATGACTATTTGAGATATGGCCAAAAGATAAAAGAAATTCTCCAAAGACGTGTCAATACTGTTTGAGTTAGATCAATAGGTTTCTCTTTTTCATACAACTAATTCTAGTCAATACGTTTCCTTTTCCATACAACAAATATAGTCAAATGTATAATTTATCAAAGACGTGTTTTGAAACAGCTATACACTAAACGATAACAGTCAAGCTTACAACTAATTTTATAAACAAAGAAGTCTAGATATTTTGAAACGGAATAAACTTATAAATTTTACAGAAATTGAGAAAAAAATTGCAGTACTGAAAACAATAACTTACATGTTATCCATAGGGGCGATAATGTGATCGTACGGAGCAGTCAGACTTGAAAACAGTAAGATAGCTGCAAAATATAAACGTAAGTGAATGACAAAACGATACTGCTTGTGTCTGTTACAAAAAAGAAATCCTGCTCTCACGTCTGACTGTTTGTTACAAAAAAGATAGTTGCAGGGTGATTTTTCTTATGAGACAAGAATATGTTTCTTATGAGTTACCTTTGAAGAAATACTGCTCGTGTCTGTTACAAAAAAGAAATACTGCTCGTGATTAGAAGGTAGTTGCAGGGTGATTTTTCTTAAAAAGCTGCATGTTTGTTTGGTTGTGTTTTACGCTAGTTGTTGTAAACAATTTATATAGAGAAACTTGTTGAAATCTTTGAGATGAGAAAATGATACCATTTAAAAATAGATTTGATATTCAGAGAATCTAGGTAAACAAACTCTGTTTTGTTACCATCGTTTAAAGCTCAACCGTAATCTGTGGAGAATATTTTGAAAGAAACAGAAACTTGGTTCCTATCAGTTAAAGCTCAACGGCTTTGATTTTCCTTTGCTAGATTTTGTTGCTTGATCTCAGCAACCTCTTTGATTATTTCCTCAACTCTATCAAAATAAACAAAACCATTATGTTTTCATTTGATTATTTCCTCAACTATATCAAAATAAACGAAACATTATGTTTTCAGAGAATGGTTCACGTCAAACAAACAACAAAGTTATATTTTAAGTTTAATCAATAAGATCAAAGATTAGTCCATGAGAGAACATGCCTTTTATCTCCTAAACCTCCTTCATTATCATCATTACCGTCAATGATCCTATTTTTGTTCCATTTCAAAACGAATACAAGTAGAGCCGTAGAGGTCTCTTTATCAACAAAGGACAAAACCTCAGATAAGAACATAGCAGAGAAAAAGATGTATCAAGATCAACGACATGCCGTTGGGTGCTCCTCCTCCTCAGTACTTCCCAATATTGTTTAGATTATTTCTTCTTTCCTTCTTTAAATAACGTTGTCGTCTACTACAAAAATATCTCAGGCCAATGTATTGTCTGCATATTCGATTGCCTTTTGCTTCACCCTCTCCTCATCACCACCAGATTTCTCATATTCCAAAATCTTCTCGAATAAAAGCTGGGAATGGAAAGCACAAAGGACACCGTACTTTCTCCCTCCTGCCGCCTTCTTCTCTCCTCCTTCTTTCCTGGTCACAACCGGAGCAGTTTGCCGAAGACAGCTATGTACTTGGTCAAGACCATAAAGCCACCGTTTTTGTTGCCTTTGAACTCAGAAAAGGATCATAATTTGTGGCGAAGGAAGAATATTAAAAAAAAAAAGGAATGATGTGCAGGAAGGATTCGAAAGCCACGTAAAAAAGTTAGGATTTGTTTCCTCTTGTTTTTTATGGAAAAGTCTCATAAAATCTATCATAACTTATTTCTCATAAAATCTTTCGGCAGATTGAATAACATGGGAATTTAATTCTTTCCAAATTCTATTTGACAAATCCTAATCCAATAACAGTAGATTTTAATTCACTTTGTTCAATTCTCAATTGAATAACACTGGATTTCATGTCAGACTTAAATTCCATCAAACTCCATTAAACAACCAAATTCAATAACACCTCCTAAAAAACCTCCTATTTTCACAGTAATCTTCTCCAGAAAACTTTCTCTCCAATGTCTTCCAAATCCAGATCTTTAGCCGCCACGAGCGTCGAAGATCCACCACATAATAAAAAGATGAAGCAGACAGAACATACGTCGATATCGATCCTGTCACTTCCCGACGATCTGTTGATAAACTGCCTAGCCCGCGTCTCTAGACTGTACTATCACTTTCTCTCACGCGTCTCCAAACGTTTCCGATCCATCATTGCTTCACCGGAGCTTTACGCAACTCGCTCGCGCCTAAACCGTACCGAGAAGTGTATCTACCTTTACCTACGCTTCCCTTCTGATCCTAAAACTTATTGGCTCACTCTTAGCGGTCTACCTAGTCGTAACGTAGCCAACGGCTCGAGTGGCTATTACATGGAGCAAATCCCATGTCCGAACTCTTTGCGTCCCGCGCAGTCGTCGATGCTCGTATCCGTTGGATCTGATATCTACAAGATCGGCGGCGCTAATCATTTGCATGAATGCAAAATATGGAAGAGGAACTATTGTGTAAGTGTCTCTGTCCTAGACTGTCGCACTCACACGTGGCGCCAGGCTCCGAGCATGGGGATGGTGCGTAACGCGAATGCCATGTAGCCGGTGGATGCGATGAAGAGTACGTAAGTAAACCCAACTGGATCGAAGCGTTTGATCTGGAGACACAAACGTGGGGCCCTGTGACGAACCCTCGTATTTTTAGACTGTACGAGGAGGATAGAGTTAAGGGCTTTGAAGCCAAACTGTATCACTTGAAGGGAAGCTCTACATTTTTGGGGATGATGCTGCGGTGTATAATCCCGAGGAAGGTAAATGGTCAGAGTTAGGAAGGGAGATGTATGGTATGTTTCGGGTAGAAAGAGAGTGTCATTGCGTGATTGATGATGTCTTGTTCTTATGGGATAGATATAAAAGAGTGTTCAAATGGTATGACTCCAAGTCATATTCATGGAAGGATTTGATTGGTATTGAAGGGTTGCCTGAACTTTCGCCCGACCCTCAAGTCTGTCAAGTGGAGATGGTGGATCTTGGTGGGAAAATTGGGTTTTTGTGGGATCAGTATTTGTATACAGCGACCAATCAGGAGTGTAGGGTTTGGTGTGCGAAGATTACGCTTGAAAGACGCGATGGAGATGAGATGTGGGGGAAAGTTGAGTGGTTTGATTCTGTGCTTAGAACCCACCAGAGTTGTTCTTCGTTCCATGTTGTTTCTGCTTCTGTTTGATTTATTTACTCCTCATGAGAACATGGTTGGACGGTTATTATTGTGGGGGTAGTATCGTTTTTTTTTTTTTGAGTTCCTTTTCTCTTTTAGTATGGTTGTTTAATGTTTTCAGATCAATGCAATTTTCATTGTTTCACCATGGTTCTACTTGTAGTCTTGTTGACGGTCTAGCTTATTTTTGACAAAATACCGTAGAACATACTTTTGCCTGTGTTGCACAAAATAAAGGGCATGTACAGTTCTCTGAAGCTACTCGGGGTTTGGTTCCTTATCTTCGGTTTTAGAACAAACAAACCATATCCAAAAATCCCTTTTTAATTTCAATCCATGGACTTAATCAATACTGACGCACAGGCCGTGAGAGACTGGTCCTACTGCTACCCTGACACTGTTGACGAATTTTTGATCCCAAACCATCAAGAGACGAGAGAAGAAGTTTCCCATAGCAACGGTAAACTTACTGGTATTGTGAGACTCGTTATCGTATGTTAATCCAGCGAAGACGATTGTGTTCAACGATGCAAAGAACAAGAGAATAATCAAGGTTATCAACCGAACCGTGTACATTTTTTTTGGTTATTCTATACTCTAAGTTTGATCAGGGTTGTAATTTGTATATGTATATGTATATGTATATGTATTTATATGTTAGAACATGCACTAATGTTAGGTGGGTTATGTTGCTAATTTGGAACGTAGACAAAGAAAATTATTAATTTAGACACACTAAACGCGTTTATTACTGTAGAATATATGTTTTTTTACTGAAGATATTAGATTATGATATCAAAATAATCTGTTATCTTGACTCTTGAATTTTGTATGTAGTTGAACCGGTCCAACTTCATGATCCTCCTCTAAAGCATATAAATATAATACGTTTCTTGAGAATAAGTTGAAGTAGATGACCAAGACCAAAAAAAAAGTTATGTAACGAACGTAAAACAAACATTTAACCCGGAGTAAAAATTACAGAACTTTGGCTATTTATCTTTATAAACTAAAAGGCCATTCACATATAACCCATGAGCTAAGGTATTGATTATTTATCTTCACGCACAAGATAAGCGGACAGCTTTATTTACCGAGATATCCACAAGAAACCCTAGAAAGTTCTCATGTCTTCCAAATCCAGATCTTCAGCAGCCACGAGCCGCAAAGATCCACCGCATGATAAAAAGATGCCGGCGACAGAACCTATGTCGATATCTTTCTCGTCACTTCCTGACGATTTGCTCATAAACTGCTTAGCCCGAGTCTCTAGACTGTACTATCCAGCTCTCTCCTGTGTCACCAAAAATTTCCGATCCATAATTGCCTCACCGGAGATTTACCAAACCCGGTCGAGCCTAAACCGTACCGAGAAGTGTATCTATCTTTACCTAAGCTTCTGTCGTGATCCTGAAACATATTGGTTCACTATGAGACGTCGACCTAGTCGAAACATAGCTAACGAGTCAACTGGCTATTATATGGAGATGGTCCCATCTCCAAAATATTTGCATCCTGCGCAGTCTTCGACACTCGTAGCGGTTGGATCTGATGTCTACAAGATAGGTGGCGGTGATCATTCCACATGCAAACTCTCGAAGCGGAAGTGTTCTTATAGTTTCTCTGTCCTTGATTGTCGTACTCACACGTGGCGCCAGGCTCCTAGCATGGGGATAGAGCGGGACTCATCCTCCACAGCGACATTTTTTGATGGGAAGATATATGTAGCCGGAAGTTGTGATAAACGGTACGCCGGTTACCCCGACCGGGTCGAAGCGTTTGATTTAGAGAAACAAACTTGGGGCTTTGTGACGAACCCACGTGTTTTCGATAGGTACCATAAGTTTAAGGCAGCAAGAGAGTGTCATTGTGTGATAGACGATGTATTGTTCTTTTGGGAATCAGGAGCGTTCAAATGGTATGACTCTAAAACACGTCTATGTAAGGAAGTGAGTGATGTTAAAGGATTGCCTGATCTTCACGACCCTAAATTCTGTAAAATGGCAATGGTAGATCTTGGTGGAAAGATGGGGCTTTTGTGGAATACTAAGACCAGTCAGGAATGTAAGATCTGGTGTGCTGAGATTACGTTTGAAAGGCGGCATGGAGATGAGATGTGGGGGAAGGTTGAGTGGTTTGATTCTGTGCTTAGTACGCACGTGTCTTGTTCCTCGTTCTATGCTGTTTCTGCTTCTGTTTGATGTATTTTACTTTTCATGATAGCATGCTTGAACGATTATTATCGTGGGGGTACTTTCGTTTTGCTTTGAACTATGTGTTTTACCCGCACATGCGGACATAATCATTTTACTAATAGTTATTAATATATGTATTATAATTTAAACATCAGAACAACTTATTCTTAATTATTTTAATTTTCTTCGATTTTTATTTCGGTCTACGTCTCCCTAACACAAAAGAAAGTTATAAAAGTATGAGACTATAAGAGCATAATAACATATCAAATATTCTATACAATAAAATAAATTAAAAATGTGAATTTTTGGTCTCTTTTAATCTACTTTGTTTTTTTGTATCAGAAACATGTATTAAATTACCAAAAAAACACTAAAACACACAAAATCCAAGCATGAACAAAATAAATAAAAAATTAAATTTCGATGATAATTTAGAAGAATTAAAAACAAAAACGAATTGAGAAAATGGCAATATTTCATTGGTTTACTTGATCAATATATACATTGACTTATCTTAATATTTCATAAGTTAACTTTTAATAAAATAAAAATTAGATAATGATAGTTTTATTATTAAAGTTAAATTATGGTTAATTATATAATGATAAATCTAATTATTAATTAAAAATATATATATTTTAGCCGTTTCATAACATGATTACATATGTAACTCTCTAAACTTAATATCAAATCATATTTTCCTTATAGATTAAATAATAATTAAACATACACGAGAAATAACTACATAAGTAATTCAGAATATTTAATTCATAATTTCAAACTCCATGTAACAAAACCGACTTGCTCCTAGTCTTTCAAACTCAAAGAAAGAAAAAAATAGAATTCCAACTAAAAACAAATATCAAAAATACATAAATATATATGTCAAAAACTATAATCGAGACAATTTAGAATGAATGAGAAAAATAAAACTATAGAATTTTAATTGTAATTCCATTTTGAAAATTTGAAATACTTTTATATTATTTAAATTAATAAATTAATGATTTATGCCAAAAACTAATAAGAATCTCGTGAAAGTTAAAATAATTATAATCATATTCCAATTATAAATTTTGAAATATTTATATTATTCAAATTAATGAATTAATTAGAAAGTTTAAAATATTTATATTATCTAAATTAAGAAACTGATTATTTAATGTAAAAACTAATAAAAATATGACAAATCAACAAAATTAGTTAAAATCATGGAAAATGTGACAAATCAGCAAAATCACTTAATACATAATAGTATAGATACTTGCTTTTTGTGTGTGTGTGTGTGTGGGTTCTCCTTTCTCTTTTTATTGTATGATTAGGATGAATGATTGTTTCATATATTTTTTTAGCTCAATGCCATTGACACTATTTCACTTCTATCTCACATTATAAATCTGATATATGCGGGGAGAAAGGCAAGAACTGATGCTGTTCCTTTCATTATCATTTTCAGTTTTGACTCTAAGATTTTCTGGTTATCAAGCCATCATAGAACCAGTCCAACATTTCTCTTTTCTTTTATATATGTTTTTGGAGAAAAGACACTGGACTGGATTAAGAAAGTGCAAGAACCTGTTATATATGTCACTGAATAAAACACGCTGAAGAGTTGAATAACCTCAGTTTATCTATGCAAACACCGCATAGAATTGTCATATGTCAAGTAAATAGTCTTCTTTGCATCTTTTACGAACTCAATTAGTATTATGAACTTTCAATAGATGAGAGAAAGAAACACTTCCAATTGGGAGTAAAACAAAAATAATGCATGGGCTTCTAGTTCATAAAATAAAAAGCCCATCGCTGATATTGACATAATATAAGCGTGTAACATACGCAATTCGCACTATATTAACTGTCTTCTCCGCCCTAATTCATTTCATCGTCACAATTAACCCTCAAAATGTCGACCAGATCTTCCGCCGCAGTGAACGGCGACAAACCACCGCGTAAGAAGATGACGAAGCAGTCCCCGGAGATCTCCATTTTATCCCTTCCTTACGATTTGATATTGAATATCATAGCGCGCGTGTCTAGAATGTACTATCCAACTCTCTCCCTCGTCTCCAAAATGCTCCGATCCGTCGTTGCCTCACCGGAGCTTTACCAGACCCGCTCTCGCTTAAACCTCGCCGAGAGTTGCCTCTATCTGTGCTTACGCTACTATCGAGACCCCCCTCTTGACCCTAACCCACATTGGTTCGCTCTCTGCATGAAACCAAACCGAACCCTCACCGACCGTCTTTTCATCCCAGTCACGTCTCCCGATGTGCGCCATGAGCGATCTACGGGTCTAACATCTAAGGATGTTAGCATCGTAGCCGCTGGGTCTAACATCTACAAGATGGGCGGGTACACGCCCTCTTCTTCTGAAGTCTCGGTGCTTGATTGTCGGTTCAACACGTGGCACAGTGCTCCGATGATGCGAGTGAAGCGGAGCTCCCCTGCCGCGAGCTTAGTTGACGGGAAGATATACGTAGCAGGAGGGTGTGAAGATGTCAACTCCGAGAACTGGGTAGAGGTATTTGATCCAAAGACTCAAACGTGGGGAAGTGTGACCAATCCTGGCGCTGAGATACGCCCGTCAGGAGCTGAACTCGAGAGCTTTGGAATTGAAGGAAAATTGTACCTCTTTGGTCATAACCGTAAGTATGGGATTTACGATCCCAAGGAAGCTAGATGGAACCCGATGATAGAGTTGGGTATGGGTATGGATATGGATGTGGTTATGGGTATGGGTATGGATATGTATGAGGCTATGGATATGGAAATGGATATGAATGGTGTGGCTTCTGCAGTGTCCTATTTTCACTGCGTGATAGGAGACGTCTTGTTTCTTTGGAATGAAAGAGAGTTTAGATGGTATGACTTCAAGGCAAGTTCATGGAAGAAGTTGAATGGTGTTGAAGATTTGCCTGATTTTGATGGAGATTGTAAAATGGTGGATGTTGGTGGGAAGATGGCTGTCTTGTGGAAGGTTTTTGGACGTGGCGATGGACATGACGAAGAGAGATCTATTTGGTGTGCTGAGATTGCGCTTGAGAGGCGCGGAGACGACATGTGGGGGAAGGTGGAGTGGTTTGATGTCGTGCTCAAAACCCACGAGCAATGTGGCTTGTTCGATGCGGATATTCTTTCTGCTACTGTCTGATTGAAATGACTGCTAGCTGATGAGAACATGCTTGGACGGTGATGGAAGAATGAAGAATCATTCACTTGTGCTGGTGGTTTCGTTTTTGTTTTTGAGTATTTGCTTTCTTTGAGGTATCTCCCTTTGGTTGATATGCCACTCTAATGAATAATTGTTTCATGTTTTTTTTTTTTGAAAGCTTTCTTAATAATTGTTTCATGTTTTTTAGCATAATACGATTTTGCATTTGTTTCACAAGTAATGTGTTGATGATTTAGCTTTGCTAATTGTGGTGGCAATTGACCAACGCAAAGAACATTTATTTGTGTTTGCATAAAAAGGATACGCTTCAAACTACATTGACGAGAATAATGAGTGGTCAGAAAAATGGAGGTTTTGCTGTTTAAAGGTAAACCTATCTATATATTCATGTCTTGATCGATCCAAAAAAAATAGTCGTCTCTTTTCTTGACGTTGGTGAGAAAAGTAAAACAGTAATTAATACTAGATTATTAATTATCACGGAGCTACTAGAATGGGGTTACTTTTAGTGTGAAAGAATCTATAGTTCTATTATCATGAAGGGTCCTTTTCTCACTCAATGGAAGAAGTGTGACAAGATGCTCTCACTCGAAGGGAGTTCGGTCGTGTGGGTGAACAAAGAGATCTTTGTTTCTTTTTTGGTTTTGGGTCAAACTTTACTTCATTAACTTAAACGTTTAAAACTCCATTAGAGGAGGAGGCATTACAACATAGGAAGGCATCACAAGCCAAAGAATTTGCCATAGCATAAGCACAACAACAAGCAAAGTGAGCATATAAAGCAACAAAGGAAAAGATAGAGGATCGAATAGCCAGTAAGATCCGGTGAACATCGAATGACCAACTCTCTGAAAGAAGGTTAGTGAGTTCTTGACAATCTACCTTGTAGACAAGCTTAGAGATACCCGTTGATATGATCACAACCTGTGCAAACAAAAGGGTTAGACACTAGGCTATCAAAGCCCAAACTACTTCAGTTCAATGTAAGGAAGCAACTACTACCACATTTCTTTCCCAGCTGCCACGAATGGGGAGAAAATAGCAACACTGCATCCACTGTTACAACACAAACCAACGAAGAACTGTATACCACAGTAAGGGGTTGCTCCAAGGCTAGAGAATTACCATTGGAGACTTTGAGAGTAGTGACAACAGAGCCCAAACCACAAAGGAATAAAGCCGCAAAAATCGTGAAACTTTGACTACTTCTCAAACAGCATGACAAGTGAAAGAAACTTTGGACATTTACCAACACACAGTTGGTTTTCTACTTCCTAATGAATGACTCGATGATGAACTTGCAGAAAATTCTGTTATTATAAAATTCAAATGACTTATTTTCCCCCATCTTTTGGTCCAGTGGAAAAGATGACAAAGAAATCAAACAAACAGGTATTATTCAATCATATATATACTGTACACAGCAGTCAAAAACAAGCTCTTCTGATGGAACAAGAACACTTAAACTGACGAGATGTTGCGGGGGGGGAAACTTAACGGTCTCCAAATAGAAGCCATCCGGACACCCATTTTGTTTCTGTTTCCTTTAACTTGCGAAAGGCTTTGCTTGCTTGCGTTACAATCTTGAAAACACCTATTTCAGTTTCAAAGCTGGGCTTCAAGGCCCATTTATATTTTATTAAAAGGATTTTGATAATTATTTTCTAAATGAGCCCATAACTGATTGATCCCACACTGTTTTGTTTCTGTCTGAAAGTCTTGTAAGTGAAGTCAAACCCTGATTTGTGTTCTGTCTCTCTCTCTCTACTTCCGTCGTAGTAGAAGGTTGATTAACGGCGATTCTTTTGGTCTGGCTAATTCCGCCAATGTCGTCCCCGGTAAAGAAGAGGAAGACGATAAAGAAACCGTCGCTTAAGAAGAATAAAGAAACGCCGCCGCTTGTGCTCGGTCCCACGCCGGAATCGACCCCAAATCCTTCGCTTCCTGATGATCTGCTATTAAGCTGCTTTGCACGCGCCTCGAGACTGTACTACCCGACTCTCTCGCTCGTCTCCAAGAGCTTTGCATCTCTCTTTGCTTCACCGGAGCTTTACAAGACCCGATCCTCTTTAGGCCGCACCGAGAGCTGTCTCTATGTGTGTCTAAGCTTCCATCCTGACCCAACCCCTCGCTGGTTCACCCTCTGCCGGAAACCTGATCGAACCATGCCGCTGAAGAAGAAGCCACGTGGGTATGCTTTAGCTAAGCTCCCAACTCCTCCTTCTCGCTCTGCGCACTGGTCTGGTCTCGTGACAGTTGGTTCGGATATCTACAACATTGGCGGACCCATAGACGAAGCCAACGAGCCCTCCTCTAGCGTCTCAATCCTGGACTGTCGGTCAAACACGTGGCGCGACGGTCCAAGCATGTTGGTGGAGCGGGACTACCCACACGCCAATGTGATTGATGGAAAGATATACGTAGCCGGAGACTCTAACTCAACTTCTCCCGACTGGATGGAGGTTTACTACCCGAAAACACAAACTTGGGAGCTTGTGTCTAGCCCTGCTGCGGAGATGCGACTCCTATATGATACTATAAGTACAAGCGCAGGGATCGAGGGAAAAGTACACATTTTCGGATCCAGTAATGGTTTGGCTTACGATACGAGGGAAGGGCGATGGGAAAGTGCGGATATGGAGATGGATTCGGAATGGGTTTGTTATTCTTACTGTGTGGTTGAGAACGTGATTTACGTTTATAACAACGAAGAGTTCAAATGGTATGATTCTACGGTAAGACTCTGGAAAGTTTTGAAGGGTTTGAAAGGACTGCCTAAGTTCCCACGTTATACTGCTAGATTGGCGGATTTTGGTGGGAAGATGGCTGTTTTGTGGGGCAGGGGTGTGGCTTCCAGTGGCTATGTGGACAAGATTATTTGGTGCGCAGTGATTGCGCTTGAGAGGCGCAGCGATCAAGAGATTTGGGGTAAGGTCGAGTGGAAGGAACCAGTGCTTAAAGTCCCCAAGTCATGTAGCATTGACCATGCTCTTGCTGCTACTGTTTGATGACTTAGTTATGGGACCGACTTTGATTGTGATGAATCTTTAGTAATATCATTTTGCTGTATAATTTTCTGGCTCTTGTTAGCTGAATGCCTTAGGCATCATTTCACTTTGTGTAAACCTTTGAGGGCTTAGCTTATTTTGTGACCTATGAAATGCCTGGTTTTGTTGAATGTAATTTTCACGGGAAAAGTAGTAAAAATATGCATCATTTGATTGTAGTTTTCGTGCTAAACTGGCGTACACATAGTAGTTGGCTTTCTAGTTCTTGTTTGTTTAGAAAGCTCTGAACTTGCTCAAAGGCCTGATTATGAATATGATTGAGCAGTTAGAACTTTATCAAAACTAACAAACTGAAATGTACACAAGTGAGTAGGAACATAGAGGTTCTGAGACATACCTCAATGGCGATTTCAGTTGGTGTAAGATCTGAGACGCTTCTATACCCGAGCTTTGATGTAATATCTGAATAATTTGGAGTAAACTAGTCACAAAAATAGCCTGAGAGATTGTGGAAAGCTATAGAACATTGAAAATGAGAAGGACGGAGACTCTCACGCTTGCGTTAATGTATGCTTCACCACGTGCTTCCCAAATAGTTGAAAGACGGTTTAAAGCCTATGTGAAGTTCACAAATGATCAGAAACTCAGTTATCTATGCAAACACCGTATAGATTTGTATTATGTTTTTTTTTTCGACAGATTTGTATTATGTTTATGAACTCGATTAGTATTGTGGAACTTCAATGGATGAGATTAGGCTTGGGCATTCGGGTATCGGGTTTTTCGGATTTTCGGGTTTACGCTCTTAAGTCTCAAATTAAAATTTTATTAGTACGAACCAGATTCGGATAATAACACTTCGGGTTTGATTCAAAATTGTATTGCATCCTAAAACCCGTAAAGTAACCATACATCGTTTGGATTCGGGTTATATTCGGTTCGGATATAACCAAAGTAAAAAACAAAAATTTGAAACAAAACATAAAAAAAAAAATCTCTAAATTAAATAACAATTAATTTATCAGACATAAAATTGATAAAACAACAATAAAATGTTAAATCAAACATGAAAACAAACATCATTTGTAAACAATATGCATTACTTATAGAGAATAGACTTGTTATTTCAATGAGCAAATTATAAAGTATTTATTTATAACTAATTGTGTACTTAGAGTATTTATTAAAATTTTAATATATATTTGTATATATCATATCACCATAAATATTAAATTTTATAATTGAAACTGTACTTATATATATTTCAAAATATTTATATTGACTATTAATTTCTGATTTTTCGAGTTATCCGTTCGGGTTTGATTAATAACATTTCGGATTCGAATAATTTTTGGTACCATTCTATACGATCCGTTTGGGTATTTTAACATTTCGGATCGGATAACGCGTCAGATTTTTCGGTTCGGGTTCGGTTTGGTTCAGATTTCGGATTCCCCATGTCCAGGCCTAGAAGAGATAGAAAAACAATGCATAGGCTTTAGTTCATAAAATCAAAAGCCCATCACTGATATGCTTTTAAGCCCAAAAAGTTGGTTTTAAGTTTCCTCACGCCCAATACAAGCGCGTAAGTCACACTCACTTTATAAACCATCGTCTCCTTTCTGATTCATTTCATCACATTTCACCCTCAAAATGTCGTCGACAACCAGATCTTCCACCGCCATGAACGGCGACGAACCACCGCGTAAGATGATGACGAAACAGTCTCCGGAGATCTCGATTTTGTCTCTTCCTTACGATTTGCTACTGAATTGCCTAGCGCGCGTCTCTAGATTGTACTATCCAACTCTCTCCCTCGTCTCCCAAAAGTTCCGATCCGTCATCGCCTCGCCGGATCTTTACGAGACTCGCTCCCTCTTACACCGCACAGAGAGTTGCCTCTATCTGTGCTTACGCTATAATCGAGATTACCCTCGTAACCTTGACACATATTGGTTCGCTCTCTGCCGCAAACCAAACCGAACCGTAACCGACCGGTCAAGCGGCCATCTTTTCATCCCGGTCTCATCTCCCCAACTGCGTCCTGCACGATCTATGAGTCTCGTAGCCGTTGGGTCTAACATCTACAGGATCGGCGGGGACATGCCCTCTTCTTCTAGAGTCTCGGTACTTGATTGTCGGTTCAACACGTGGCACAGGGCTCCAAGGATGCGATTGAAGCGGAGCTCCCCCGCTGCGAGCTTAATTGATGGGAAGACCCCAGTTCCGTGAATTGGATTGAAGTATTTGATCCAAAGACCCGAACTTGGGGAAATGTGGCGAACCCTGGCACCGAGACACGCCCACGAGCTGAAGTCAGAAGCTTTGGAATTGGAGGAAAATTGTACATCCG